>NC_092809.1:86747024-87044524 GCF_040954645.1 Diabrotica undecimpunctata | reverse complement strand
GGGTATTTATATGTTTTGGATTTCTAGAACCATCTCGTAAGATATCATGTTCTATTTAGTTCTATTTAAAACATGTCTGAATTTTCTGGAACAAACCATTTCGCAAACATGGCCATCTCCGGAGATCCAGAGAATTCCATTCTTTTCTATTAATAATTTTGTTTACATTTAGGCTTTTCAGATCAGAATATATAATTAAATTAGTAACTTAACATTCTAATTTAATAAAATACACATTTCAAACAATATATTATTATAACCCACTTTATATTGTAAATATTCTTAAACGTCACTTCAGAGTATAAATATCTGTCAATCTCCGAGAGTATTTTTGGTTGCCTAAGCACATGGCTCACTTATATATATTTACAATATTAAAATACAACTTTTTACAATTATTATATGCTAATTTATTAAAAATGCCCTCACATAAATATATTTTTATTAAATTCTCTAGTATATAACTTATTTAAAACAACCAAATATCTAATATTATGTAGTATATAACTTATAAATTATTTTCTATAAACCCCAATCGTCACAATACCCCAAAAATAATATTTAAAATAAATAATTTACTTATTATTTCCTTTAAATATTAATTTTCTCATACCTTATTAAATTTAATAAATCAAAATTTTTTTTTTATTTAAAATGTGTTAAATACATCCCTGTTCGTTGTCTATGTCAAAACAGAGAATAACGGAGAACAGTTCGTCTATTCTATGGTCAAACTGTCATGTCAAATGGAGAATGGATTTTATCAGAGAATAAAATATAACCTTAATTAAAAATATAATGGATATTGTGTTCTGTTTATTTATAGACAAAATCTAGGAATTGTTTCCATTCAAAAGGCTTTCATCCATATAAATTGGTAAGTTTTACACTTTTTATACAGACATTTACACAATCAATTCTGTATCTAACCCCAAATTATGATTTTTAGGGTACCAAACAATTTCCATATGTACAAAATTCAACAAGTATGATGTCAAATTTATTCACAACAATGAAATCTACCATCTATTTAACAAATCAAGTCTATTGAATAAAATGGATATATCAGTAATCTGTTATAGTAACAGTAAGTATTTGTATATTAGTGTTAAAAGGTATAGAAAAGATTATTCAATCTCTTCATGATACTTAAAGATGTCATTGATATGAAACAGGCCTCTTAGTCTGTTCTCTGCATCTATTAACACATAACTATTTAGTCCATTCTGATTTTCAATTGTATATGGACCTTCAAACATTGGTTGTAATTTCTTACAACGGTTTTCTTTAACATTACTTTTTCTAAGTGAACGAATTAACACTAGGTCTCCTTTTTGAAATGTGATTGGTTTTTTTATATTTCGATTTTGTCTTCTGATATATTTTTCAGCTTTCCTCCTAATTCGGTTATTCACTTTCTGCATTACTTGTTCTAACATATCCTGATTATATTCACTAATCCACTTTCTGTTTCCTATATGGCCAAACATTAAATATTCTGGTACTTCCTCTGTATTCAAATTATGTGTATTATTTAAAAAATACTCTACTTGTGGTATTTGTTGCTGCCAAGTTTCGTGTTGATTTGGGCACAGTATCCTTAAATATTTTATAACTTCTTTAATATATCTTTCTGCAGGATTTGCCTGAGGATGTCTGATACTTGTAAAATGAATGTTGATTCCCTTTTTCTCACAAAATGTCCGAAATTTTTGGTTGTTAAAATATGTAGCATTATCTATTATGCAATTTCTAAATGGTCCTATTTCTTCGAAAAATTGATTAATATATAATTTTAATGTTTTAACATTTGTTCTGGAGCAGGGATATAGTTTAATAAATTTTGTATATAAATCAACTATCACTAGTATATGCTTTTTTCCTGTTGGACTGAGAACTAAATTTGAAATAAAATCCATGGAAACTGTATTTAGTTTTTCATATACAACATTAGATTTATATGTGTTCTGGTTTTTGAAATTCTTTTCTTTGTTTAGTTGACATATTGGGCATTGGGTAGTAATTTCTTTTGCTATACTTATGTCATTCTTTGCAAAATAATTGTCCCTAAATAGCATCCATAGCTTTCTTGAACCAATATGCATATAATTGTTATGTAAATTTTTCAATATTTTCTTTGCTAAAGTTCTAGTTATTACATATACTTCTATGCCATTTATTATTTTATAATATACCCCATCTTTCCTAAGGACTTTTTGTTTTTCACTCAAATTGATCTGATCTCTTATAATTTCTTCTTTAGAATATAATCCAGTACTTTCTACTAATTGATTTAATCCAATTTTTATTGTTCGCTGCCCTTTTTGTGATGTATTTTCTAACCTTGATAAAGCATCTGCCACTATATTGGATTTTCCAGAAATGTATTTGATTTCAAAGCAGTATTCACTAAGTATTAGACTCCACCGATGTATTCTACTGTTTCCATATTTGTTATTTAATATAGACGTTAAAGCTTGGTGATCTGTTTCTATTGTAAATTCATTACCCAACAAATAAAATCTTAATTTTGTGACACAGTGTATTATACTTGCTAGTTCTAATTCTGAAACTGAGTAACCCTTTTCATGTGGCTTTGTGATTCTTGAAATGAATTGTATTGGGTATTCGACCCCATCATGTATTTGTAATAATACCCCTGATAATCTCTCTATTGATGCATCTGTTCTTAATATGAATGGCTGTGTGTAGTCAGGATAGTATATTTTCAAATTTGACAGAAAAATGTTTTTAATTTCTTGGAATGCTAGTTCTCTTCTCTGATCCCATCTCCATTTTACACCTTTTCTCAGTAGTTCAAGTAATGGAATTTCTTTTATACTTAGATCTGGTATCATCCTTTTATAATAATTAATTATTCCAATAAATCCTCTTAAAGTTCTTAAATTGTGTGGTGTTTTATATTCCTGAATGACTTGTGTCCGTTCTGGATCCATTTCGATTCCCTTAGTGTTAAGTTTATAACCTAGATATATGACTTCTTTTTGAAAAAATGTACATTTTTCTTGATTTATTTTTAGTCCAACTTTGTCTAATCTATTTATTATAGTTTTTAGGTGTTTCTCATGATCTTCAGCCGTTTTAGAAAAAATTAATATATCATCAATGTAGTGAATTACAAAATGTTCATATTGATCCAAAATATCATGAAGACATCTACATAGAGCACTGCAAGATGATTGAAGTCCAAATGGTACTACTTTGAATTGATATACTACTCCATCTATCTGAAATCCTGTATACTGTCTACTTTTTCTTTCTAGAGGTATTAACCAGAAACTATGCTGTAAATCGATTTTAGTGAAAAATGACATTCCTGTAATTCTTCCTAATATTCCATCTATACTCATTGGTGCTTCAAATTGCTTTTCAGTAATCTTGTTAATATTCCTTGCATCCAAACATAACCTGATTTCACCTGATCTTTTTCGTACTACTACTATGGGGTTAATAAAACGTGTGTCTGCCTTCTCAATGATCCCATCTTCTAACATATTATTAATTGTTTTGTTTACTTCTTCTCTGTATTTATATGGTATTGGGTATGATTTTGTTTTAAAATCTTTTTCTTCTTTAACTTTTATACTATGGATATAATTTTGTGCAATTCTATTTTCTTTATTGACAAGTCCCTTGTGTTGCTGCAATATGGAAATGACTATTGATTTATATTCTTCAGGGCAATTTAAAACTTTCATCATATCTTCTTCTTTACAAATCACATTATTCTTCAATATGTACTCATTATTCCTTGCTTCCAATTTTACGCACTCCGCCTCGTAGGCATCTATCTGCTTAAAATTTCCATTCCTTAAATATTCACTACAATAATTATTCTTTACATTCTTCTGGGACATTTCCCTATCATCAAAATACATTTCTTCTTCATAAACATCATTATTTTCTTTTAATAATATCCTATCAATTCTTATTCCTTCTTCTACCTCATCTTTCTGCATAAATTTAATTATTTGCCCTTCCAAAGTTACCATTTTTTCTTCAAAATCTGTCTTTACTTTCTTCTTTTCCAATTCATCATTTCCCATTAATATATCAACACATAAATCCTTGACAATAAATCCTTGCATATTAATTTCTTTATTAAGAATATTAATTTTAAAATTGGCTAGTTTATCAATTTCACCCAACTTCTTATTATTTGCACCAATAATTTTAATTTTTGGAATCTTTATTATATCTGATAGTTTTAATGTATTAAAAATAAAATTCTCCGAGACTAAAGTACTTTCTGAACCAGTATCTATCATAATCTTAATCATTTTATTTTTGGCCAAAGCATTTATATAAATTAAATTAATAGATTCAATAATTTTCTCTTCATCTAAAGAAATAAATTCAGAAGGTTTTTCATAATAGCAATGGCCTAACTTGTAATTCAGAAAGTTTACTGCACAAAATTTTGATTATTAGAATTGTCAGATTGTATCTGACCACTTGGATCTGATGTCGTATGTCTTTCCCTACTATGACTTCTACTCACATTTTCCTGCCTTGTACTATTTTGTTCCCTGTCTTCGCAGCTTCTATTAGTTCGAACACAATTTACCTGTCTGTTATAGTTAGGTCGCTCTGTATTTCTTCTATTGTTAAAATCTTGTCTATTATTATTAGTACTGTTATTAAAATGTTGTCTATTATAATTAGTATTATTATTAAAATTTTGTCTATTATAACTAGTATTATTATTAAAGTTCTGTCTATTTAGATTACTGTTAGTATTATTAAAATTTTGTAAATTATCACCATACCTAGTGTTATTGTTATATGATTGTCTATATTGTTGAAAGTTATTATTGTTTTTTCTGTTGTTATTATTACTTGTCATATTGCCTCTTTGTATTCTTTGAATAAAATTAATAAAACTATCTATTGTTTGAATATTTTGTACAGTTACGGTTTGCACAACATCAGCATCAAAATGTCTAGATACATTTAAGACTGTTTCATCCTCTCTAAGTGGTGGTTCTAAATATTTTGCAACTGTTATCAATTTCAATGCATAATCTACCATATTTGATTTTAAATTTTGATTATACTTTCCAAAATATAGAATTTCTCTAAACTTGGCTTGCTCTAATTCACCCCAATAATAATTTAAAAATTTATTTTCAAATGTTTGAAAATTATCTAAATCATTCTCAATACTAGCAAACCAAGTTGCTGCATTGTCATTTAATGTCACCCTAATATAATCTTTAATATCATTAATATTATTCACAAATCTTAATTTATGTTTTAAACTATTTATGTATACTCTAGGATGCAAATTTTTTATATTACCAGAGAATTTAATCCCAGTCTCATTTGTTAAATTTAAGTAAGGTCTCCCTATGTCTCTCATTTGTGAAATATCATCTATTCTCTGTTCCACATTTCTTATTTGATTACAATTTATTTGAATATTTTGTTGTATATCGTCTAATTTTTCTTCTGTGTTTCTCCTGTCTTCGTTAATTTTTACTTCTAAGTTACATTTCTGTAACTCTATTTTCTGTTCTATATCTATCTTATTATCTTGAATAATCCTCTTTACTTCTGTCCTCTCATTGTCTATCCTTTTCTTGTAGTCATTCCGTATACTTTTTATTTCATTTGCTACTTTTTTCTCTGCAGCTTCAAGTTTTTTATCCATTTGTTTTACAATTTTATTATTATTATCTTCTATTTTCTTTTCTAATTTTCTATAATTCTCTTCCAATTTCTGTTCCATTTTTTTCATGTCTTCTTTGATTTCTTTTGAATTCTCTTCCATTTTTTTCATATTCTCTTCCATTTTCTGTTCCATTTTTTTCATGTCTTCTTTGATTTCTTTTGAATTCTCTTCCATTGTCTTGTTCATCTGCATCATTAATGACATCAAAGCTGCCATATTGACATTTTCCTCTCTTTCTGGATTCATTTCTGCAGTATCTTGTGGAACTTGAACTAAACTCTCCTCTTGTATAGGTTGTGTTTCTACTTCCACATCTTCTTCATTCTTTTTGCTTCTTGTACCTTTCTTTCCTTGAGACATTTTGAGACTTTACTTGTTCAAATATAATTAAAAATAAAATCTATAATTTTTTCTTTCTACTGATAATTAATTTACTTATATGAGAGCACTTATCTTCCCAAACTAATTCTTTTAAATAGAGAGCCACCGCGTTGGGTGCCAAATTGTTATGATGTATTTTTTGTTTGAATTATGAGCAATGAGTATTTTTAATAATATAATATATAGGGTTTTTATCGCGGTTCTCAAAGAATTAGCTTGTAAGTACTTTTTTAAATTATCTTTATTATAACTATTATGAAACACACATATATATCTAACCTAGTCAATGTAAATTTAAAATAAAGTATCTTTAAACTGATATTCTTATAAAACTAATTAAATTCTATAGACAATCTAAAATTTAAACAAACTATCTTCAAAATTGAAATTGTTATGACACTAACTAAATTATATTAACAAAATTTTGTACCTTTCTTTCACTGAATGCCTAAATGAACTGTTTTCCACTAAGTATATAGATTCTAATCACCACTGAATGTCTTCGTACTTAGGTTATCCTTGTTTTTTTTGAAATTTCTTTTTTCAATTATCAGCTTCTACCAATTTAAGATATAGTTTTCTTCACCAGCATTTATACACCACCAACCAAACCAGCAAACAGCATTTATATTTATTCTTCTTTTCAATATAGCAATATCCAATTATTATAAGTTGATTTATACTAATCTCCAACCATAATATAATTTAATTTCTTCCAATATACTTTTTTTTTAATCTTCAATAATTATTTGTGTATAATTATAAATGTGCATTAAATATATGCATAATTTTTAATCTTCTTTTAACTCACTATATTAAACAATTTGACTATTTGTACCTGATTCACTGACTCCAGCTAACTTTCATATTTCTTACTAAACTTTTCTGACTGACTTCTTGAAAATTCTGAACAATATTACTTCACTAAATGTGTCTACTTAACTTTCATAATAAACTGGCCTGACTTCTGACTAAAAACTTCTAAAACTGCCAAAAACTCTTCTGACTGCACTATCTAAAACTTTTCTGACTAAAAACTTTCAAAAACTGCCTCTTGAATCCAAATCACGGGTATTTATATGTTTTGGATTTCTAGAACCATCTCGTAAGATATCATGTTCTATTTAGTTCTATTTAAAACATGTCTGAATTTTCTGGAACAAACCATTTCGCAAACATGGCCATCTCCGGAGATCCAGAGAATTCCATTCTTTTCTATTAATAATTTTGTTTACATTTAGGCTTTTCAGATCAGAATATATAATTAAATTAGTAACTTAACATTCTAATTTAATAAAATACACATTTCAAACAATATATTATTATAACCCACTTTATATTGTAAATATTCTTAAACGTCACTTCAGAGTATAAATATCTGTCAATCTCCGAGAGTATTTTTGGTTGCCTAAGCACATGGCTCACTTATATATATTTACAATATTAAAATACAACTTTTTACAATTATTATATGCTAATTTATTAAAAATGCCCTCACATAAATATATTTTTATTAAATTCTCTAGTATATAACTTATTTAAAACAACCAAATATCTAATATTATGTAGTATATAACTTATAAATTATTTTCTATAAACCCCAATCGTCACAATATATATATATATATATATATATATATATATATATATATATATATATATATATATATATATATATATATATATATATATATCAAAAATCAGCATGGGAAAGTACTCCTACTGTAAGATTAAAAGTAAAAGGAAACAAATATCCGAAAAAAATTAAAAAGTTATTTAAAGAGAAGAAAAGAAAACTAAGAAGGAAGTAGTAACAAAACAGAGCCCTTCTTCTTCTTCTTCAGTGCCTTATCCGGTCCGGATGTTGGCGATCATCAAGGCTATCATGGTTTTGTTGACTGCTCTGCGAAACAGCTCCGCTGAGGTCATCCCAAACCATTGTCGGAGATTTTTCAACCACGAGATACGACGGCGTCCCTGTCCTCTTTTGCCAAATACTTTACCCTGCATAACAAGTTGAAGAATTCGATCAGAGCCCCCCAACATAAAACAAATTTAATCAATGCTGGTCAAAAACTTAAAAGAGATTCAAAACATAAACAATCAGTCAATCAGTTCTTACCTGAGAGAGTTAACGGATGATAGCAGCACTGAGCACTCTCTATGGAAAGCAACAAAAAGGTACATTCCCGAAGGAAGTAGCTGATGAAATAAAAGACAATATTGTAGCGAGATTAAATAAAACGAGCGGTTCGAATTTATATAAATATATTTATTTATAACTTTACAGTTCGGTAGTATTTTAACAACTCAAAACTCTACTTCTAACATCTCGTCATATATATACCAAAAGTATTAAGTTCGAGAACATTCCCACCTCTAATTCGCCTACGTGACCTGTTGTTCTTTCTCTCACTCGATGAATCGCGAATGTTCTTGATGCCTTTTTCAAAATGCAACCGTTACCTGGGGCATGCCAAAAGCATGTTCGTAACACTGCTCCCCTCTTAAATTTGAGCGTCCCGATCAGCAACTCTATACGTAGACCTAGGATGGCGGAATCTACAGGACTCTCCAGCTCTGCACGAACCCCTTAAGAAGAAATAACAGTCTACAGACTTTGAAGGACACGATCTCTTCGGGTTAATACAACACACAGTAATTTGTACGCCGGTTTCTCGGAAGATCACTTCAAGCATGCTTCTGACAATCCTCCAATCCAGATTTTCTAGTGCATGGCCTATCTTGGGTAAGGCCAAATTCTTGATGTCATAATTGCACACGATTTTTTTCAAATTAGTTAGAGCACTCCATATATCCTCGTAGCTTGCCCTGTCTGTATACGACTTCCTGGTCACCATATACAGCAAAGATCGAGGACCATCTTCTAATCTCAGTACTCTTCCAACTTTAGGCTGCTGGTTTTTTAACTCGTCCAAATGACCGTATTTCTTATAAAATACGGATGAGATTCCTTTAGTCATCTCAAGAGCTTGGGCAACACAGTGGGCTAGAGAGACGTTATGCGGAACACTAATGCGGAACACTAAAAAGATCCTGCTGAACTTCTGTGGTCACGCCGAATCTAGCACTCTTTCTCCCTACGTAATTTGACATAAATTCATTAAAGCTTGGTCGCCGGTCATCTTTGATCTCATGTTGAAGGGTTCGTGCTTTTCTGTTTCATTTGAGCCAGCATAAGGTGCAAGACGATTTTTGTGAACTACTTTTGGTTTACCTTTCTTTAACTTCTTAATTCGATATATTACGTCATTTATTCTCTTTTTAATTTCATACGGACCCTCCCATTGCCTTTACAGTTTAGGAGAGAAGCCACGACGACGTTGTAGATTATAAAGCCAAAAAAGATCATCTACTTCATAGCTTTCACTCTTGCATCGAGAATCATATTGATCTTGAACAATGATTGATATGATAAAGGTGGGAAACTATCGATAGTCCTAATGTAATTTAATGTAAATTAGAGGTTTCTATCGATAATTTCCCACCTCTACTACTTCCATCTCTTTTTATTTCACAAAGTGTTATGTTTTCTATCTTTTGCGTTATTTTGCCGGTTCTTAAGGCACTCATCACTGATTTATATATATATATATATATATATATATATATATATATATATATATATATATATATATATATATATATATATGTTGGAAATATCGGGTATGTGGTCTATATTAAATAAAAATCTTTGTTTTTTCTAAAGCTCAATATTTCGCCATTTATTTAATAGCTTCATCGGAAGTAACTGACATTTAAAATGACTTAACATTTCAAAACACTGACGTACACTTAGATTTACAATACTTACAGAAATTAAAAGATTGTACACATAAATAAATATTTTAATTTCTGTAAGTATTGTGAATCTAAGTGTACGTCAGTGTTTTGAAATGTTTGTTTTTTACAGTTACTCCCGATGAAGTTATTAAATAAATGGCGAAATATTGAGCTTTAAAAAAAACAAAAATTTTTATTTAATATAGACCACATACCCGATATTTCCAAAATATTTATAAATTGTTTTTTGGTCGAAATAATCACGTGAAATATATATATATATATATATATATATATATATATATATATATATATATATATATATATATATATATATATATATATATAATGTGTGTGTGTGTGTGTGTGTGTGTGTGTGTGTGTGTGTGTGTGTAAAGTAAAATGTAATGGCATGTCTCGCAAAACAGAAAACCAAAAAAAAGGTATATCGATGGAAGGCAACCGTATATACGTATTTCTATTGGTCGTCTTCAGTACGGTGCAGCCAAGTTAGAAAAGGAGCATGTTGACTTGGGAAACGATCACTACAGGAGCAATGCGACCAACTTGTGGCGTTAGAGTTAGAAGACCCTGATGGTTTCCGTACCGTACCGAAGACGACCAATAGTCAGAAATACGTATATATGGTTGCCTTCCATCAATATACCTTATTTGGTTTTCTGTTTTGCGAGACATGCCATTACATTTTACTTTTATTATTCACTCGCATTATCCTTTTCCATTTGTTTTAAACGTTTCAACGGTTGGCATTCCTTTCCCCAGGTAGCTGTAGCTTCCTCCGTGGTTATTGTTGGTTGTTGCCCTGGAAACGATCAGGGTCTTCTAACTCTAACGTCACAAATTGGTCGCATTGCTCCTGTAGTGATCCTTTCCCAAGTTAACATGCTCCTTTTCTAACTTAGCTGCACCGTACTGAAGACGACCAATAGTCAGAAATACGTATATACGGTTGCCTTCCATCGCTATACCTTTTTTGGTTTTCTGTTTTGCGAGACATGCCATTACATTTTACTTTTATTATTCACTCGCATTATCCTTTTCCATTATATATATATATATATATATATATATATATATATATATATATATATATATATATATATATATATATATATATATATATATATTGTTGAAACAATCTTCAAATAGCGCTACCCAACGAAACAACAACGTTACAGTCCAAGACACATAATACAATATAAATAAAATTAATTAATCAATTAAAGGTAAATCAGTCAACATTCAGTTGCTGTTAAACTATATATAAACAGGGAAACAATAGAAAAAATTTCAAGAGTGCATATCTAGCAGTAACGGCTCGTCTCATAACGCAAGTAAAGCGACGCTTCACCAGCTAATATTTGGCAGAACGCAATTTTTCTTTATAGTTCTATTTTTATTGGAGACTTTTTAGGATACCTTTTTCTAATTTCTACTTACCTACAATCTAAACGATTTTATTTAGTGCAGGGCATAGCGGTTGTCCGCCGTAGAGCGTATAATGCGATAGACGGAAGCAAGAATAAAGACCTCACATATATTAGCTTGGTTACTATGACAACAGCACAGTCTGTACTTTTGGGATGAGTTAACTAAAGCTTAATTTCTGATCGCTTCAGTTCTTATTTTACACTAGCAAAAAATTATTTTCGGCTTATTTCCTTATTTTTTAAATTCAATTAATTATTTATTTCAGAGATTTTTATAAAAGTATTAGAATAAAAATAGTCCAGAATTATTCTAATATATTGTAAAAATTTAACTAATATTAACTATGAAAAATTCAGCTATGTTTCCCATATACGATCCGGTCTGTGTTTTGTTAAAAACTAATTTTGGGAGGTGGACGGAGAACGATAAGACTGATTTTTTAAACAACGAGAGTCCTACTCCCAATATTACTAAAAGGGTAAAAGAAACACTAAAGTGTTCAATCGCAATTTTAAACAGATCTTTTTTTATTTTAAGAGGTGGGTCTGGTATGTGGGATTCCCTCACCGCCGATGAGACGGCTGTAGAGTTCAACACATGTGACACGCTCAACCGCAATCTCGCCGGGGCGAGAACCTACCCACTAAAACTATCCGTCCTCTCAACCGCGCTTATAATCCGCAAGTGCGGTCTGAGATTCGCCCTGGTGGCGGCATTTCTTCGGTACGACATTCGCCTCACGTCCCGTTAAGTATCACTTCACGG
This sequence comes from Diabrotica undecimpunctata, assembly GCF_040954645.1. Classification (NCBI taxonomy): domain Eukaryota; kingdom Metazoa; phylum Arthropoda; class Insecta; order Coleoptera; family Chrysomelidae; genus Diabrotica; species Diabrotica undecimpunctata. The sequence continues at coordinate 87,032,427 of NC_092809.1, read as the reverse complement.
CTGGACTTAAACGCCACAAACCTTTTTTTGTGACTACAACAGTGTTTCTTCAGTCTCCTTGGACTGGAGGGTCTGTCTAACCTTGCCCACGTGTCTTCATCCGCACACATCCTCGCAATCATATCACTCACAGAATCGAAACGAACACCATTCCTTCCCTCCAATTCTAATCTATCCTTACTCCATCTTATACATTCCAACAGTATATGTGACACGGTGTCGACCAAACCGCAGTAAGGGCATTTGTTTGTAGCCGTTTTCTTGAACCTGAAGATGTATAAGCTGAAACACCCGTGGCTCGTGAGAACCTGCGACAGGAAATAATCTAAACGCCGGTGTCCACATTCGAACCACGTCGTTACGTTCGGTATAAGTGACTTGCTCCACTGTGCACATCCACAGTTGCCTCCCATTCGGTTTGTCACATGCGTATAGATGTGGCTCTCTCTTCACGTTTTACACTCTGAGTCACACCAGTATTACGAGCACGATGAAATAAACGGGTCCTCTCGCATGCCAAGATATGAGAGGGCATGCAGCCGGTGATGACCCACAATGCAGCACCACCCCGTGCAAAGCCATTCTCCTTTCAAGATTGGGTCCGCCTATGTTGGGCATTATCCCTCACAATGCAGCCGCTCTTTGAGTGACCGTGCGCGTCACCACCCACATATGCTCGCCCCTACTCCCACCGCACTCAAATATAACATTCTCGCGTCCGTGGTCGCTTGAGGATCACGGCCTCGGTCTTCTCCTCAGCAAGTTTCAGACCGCGCTGACTCATCCAATCTTTTGTAAGGTCACATGCACTCCGTTCTTTGTACAGAAGTTCTTCCGTGCCCCGTGCTATTACCAGCAACGCAAGGTCGTCCGCAAAGGCGAAAGGGGTGACCCCTAACCGTATTAGGCGCAAAACCTTATCATATGCCAGGTTCCATAGCTTTGGACCAAGAACGGACACCTGTGGCACCCCAGCCGTAACATCCATAATCACAGCCTTCTCAACCAGGATTCTTCTCTCGAATAGATAGTTCGTCAAGTAGCCAGGAAAGTTTCTATCCTCAACAGCTCATCACTGTTCCCTATTGCAGTGAATTGAAGGCGTTCTTAATTTTTTTTTCCTAATTTTAAATAGACCTGGTATCAGGGATTATGCAGTAGTCATTATTTAAACAAATTGTTTTGTAAGCCGTGTTTAATTATAGTGTGAAATCGGGTATGTGAAACAATATAGATTTCTGTAATTTCGGTAATGTAACAATTTCTCTCTTCATAAACATAAAGGTTCTACTTTTCGTGGACAGCAGAAAAAAGTCACAATTAGCAACCGTGGGAATTTTAAGGAACTTTTGGAAGCCTTTATATTTATAAGTCCTGCAGATATTCAGGAACATTACAAAAAAATAGCACCCGTGTTTGCAGTTAATTCAAAAACCATCCCGAATGAGATAATCGATTTGCGTTTCCCAATACATATACGAATACGTAAAAAATGAAATGGACGAATCCAAGATTTTTCCGTCCAAATAAATGATTCTACTGATATTGGCCAGAAATCACAATACAGCATTATTATTACATAGTTTAATTTTATTAAAAGTAGTAAAGCAGTTTTTGTGGTCCTTTGACGGAGTGTAGAATCTTTGTTTAATCTCATGTCGAATTATCTTCAGAGATTTGATTATACATCTAAACTCATTGGCCAGTGTTTTGATGGAGTAAATGTAATGTCAGCGCATCTTAACGGTCTTCAGGCAAAAATAAAAGAAGTTGCGCCAATAGCAGTTTTCGTGCAATGCTTAGTACTAGAGGTGGGCTAAATATCACTACACTGTGATTTAACAGCTGTGATTAGAAAATAACAATCACGACCCGTTAACAAAAAAATATACTGTGATTGTGATTTCGGTCTTATTCTGTCTGTAGTTCTTCATCGCTAAATTGTCATATATCACGTTCTCGCCCCAGTCGCAAAGTTGTGAAATGAGAGACGTCTAACAGGATAACAAGGAACGAGATAGAATTAGTCGGTGGTATTGTGAAGTCTCTTTCTAATGAGCAATGCAAAAGCAAAGATAATATTTTATTATCTTTGGAAGAATATGAACATCGCTAGTTTAGTGTAATATTAGTATGTAACAAATATTTGAAGAAAATGAAAAAGGTTGTTTAGAGTTTCAGTTTATTGAATTTGTGTAACTCGTCGTATTTGTATGAATATTCAGTATTTGTAAAAGTGTTTGTATTTGTATGAATATTCAGTACTTGTAAAAGTGTTTGTAAAAACAATTATTAGTTTATGGAACTTTTTTATCAAGTGGATTATAATTATGCCTCATGGAACATTTGTAAAGCAAAGTTGTCTTATAAAACAAGCACATCTAATTTAAACAAACACATGCAAGTAAAACATTCGACCATATCGGATCTACCGAAATAATAACACGTGTAGAATTTTATCATGCTCCATAATGGCAACACTTTTTATTCGGAGTTTAACATACGACTATGTCATTGCTCTGTTAAATCACAATCACAGGTAAAACTCACAATGAATAAAAATTCAAGATCACAGTTATACCTGTGATGGCAGAATCACAGCTTAGCCCATCATTACTTAGCACATCGCTTGAATTTAATGCTTCAACAAAGCTGTAGGTGCTATAGACGCATGAGGATTTCCTGGATAGACGCAGTTACCAACGACGACGTTCTACACAGAGTGGTAAAGAGCGCGAACTGGTAATAAGCATAAAACACGGCAAACTGGAATATCTGTGCCATATAATGCGAAATGAACAACAAAACGAAAAAGAGGTCCAGGAAGAAGAATGTCATGGCTTCATAACCTAAGAAAATGGTGTAACTTGACCACTTTCGGACTGTTTTCGGAAGTGGTTAAGTCGATTATTTACTCATTTTCATTAATATGGGAAAAGTACTATGTTGAATATACTATTTTGTTCCTTTTAGGAATACACCAATCCACTGCAAAAATAATTTCAAATCAATGACATTTTAGAAACTTACATAATATTTAAGGCTTTTATTTAAATCTCCATCTTGGATAATATCTACTTCAGACCAATCTGGGTTCATGGTGCCATCATCGGAGAGCATGTTTAATAGTGTCAAGCTTCTATCTTTTTTCCATTTTGCACGTATGTAGTTATCCATTTCGCCACAAACTCCCTCGATTAACTCAGAAAGAGCTAATTCAGATCGAATTTGTGGTATAGATTTATGTCCATAATTTCCATCAACATCAAGGCGATATCCTCCCACATCCACTTTTTGATTAGGGTCTAATCGATTAACTTTTTTTGTTAATTCATAAATACTCTTTTCACAAACTGAAACAAAAATTTAGAAGCATGAATACAATATAAAAAAATAATTAGTGATAAATATATAAGTATAATATATTATAGTTTAATCAGTTTAACTTAAAATTATTTTTTTTTAAACCTATATCTCATTTATTGAAAATATTCATATAGTTTATACCCATTTTGGGTAGCCAAACGCAGGAAAATCATATCAAATATGGTAACAGACAAGATGATACCATTATACTAGCGACTAAATACCCTAACGGATATCCAAACAGCGCCAGGAATACCTAAACCACCACCAATATTTGTTTACGGTGTAAGCAACTTTCCAAAAATGAGAAAAAATTTACAGAAATAGCTGAAGCTGAATCATACAAAACTGGGAACACGGCAAATAACACAGTCAAAATAAATTATAGCGATCCAGAAATATACAGAAAATTATAAGATATATAACAGGAAACAACATTATTCATCACACATACCAGCCAAAGGAATAAAGAGCCTACAGAGTCGTTGGAAGAGCGTGTGGTGAAAGATTTTGAGAATTTCACGTATAATTTTATTAAACAAACACTATAAACAACAAACTAACTATATAATAATAACTTATATATAATTTAAAAATATCTTCATCCAAGCGGGGGTGTGGTCATTCTCTGTTCATCTGTGGGCGTAAGCAACCCTCTGTCGATGGAGCGCGTTCGGTTCAATCGGGTTGAATCGGGACGCAGTCGCACAATTGGTAGGGTTTAACTACGATGTGCGCGAGTAGGTCCGTACTTAATATATACTCCCCCACCTTGAAACCCCAAAGACCGGGTTTCAATATTAAATAAAAAGTGTTCCAGTTGACCCGCTGCTGAAGGTGGGATATGTATTCTTTGGATCATCGTGTCCAAAAGTGCTGTAATAACTGTTGCACCCTTTGAAATCTTGAAAGACGATTTTCATCCATGTCGATTAAGTTCTGTTGTGGTATACTCGTCAATGAAGATCCGATTAACAAGTTTGCAGAAGTAAGAGGAATGGGGTCATTTGGGTCATTAGAAAGAGAATAGAGTGGTCTGGAGTTGAGACAAGCCTATATTTGATATACAACCGTAGAAAATTCTTCATATGTTAAGATTGCTTTACCTACTACACGTTTCATGTGGTGCTCAACTGATTTAATATTTGACCCCCATAATCCACCAAAGTGGGGAGCGCGTGGAGTAATGAAGTGCCATTGAATACCGTCGATTGACAGGTCTGTCGTAATGGCATGAGACAGCCAACACGTATTAGTTTTATTGTAGTATCAAAGAATGGGTTAAGACCAAGAAGTTTACTTCTTCTGTCAATTTGATTGGAATTAGAATCATATTACAAAGGATTTTAATAAATTTTTTTATGGAAATGATTGACGTTGTACAAACCTAATTAATGTTAAGAGAGAAGTACTGAATTCGAGTGAAAACAGGGGACCTGTAGTTCGTAGATGTCTAGGATTCGACAGATTCTTGAAATCTCAATACATAAGCAAAAACGCGTGTTAGCTATTTAAAGAAGAATATTTGTTATAAAGAATAAATTCATTGTCGATGTGATGAAACACAGTAGTTTTATTACGTAGTTCAGAAGTTATACAAACTTTTTGATGTTTTGTATCTTGAGGCCATTCTTTTTGGGACAAAGTGAGCCAAGAAGGACCATGAAACCATAAGTTGGAATTAGTGAGTGATGAAGGATCTATACCTCGTGACAAGAGATCTGCTGGATTGTCATTGATGAAGTTTTAACATACTTCCAAAGTTCGAGATTAGTCAGCTTCTGTAGTTGTGCTACTCGTTTCGCAATGAAAGTTTTAAATAAATGGGGAGAGGTGTTTATCCATGAAATAACAATTTTAGAATCAGTCCATTACGTGATATTTTTAAAGCAAACGCTTGAAGATGAACTGACTTTCTCAACAAGTTCAGAAAGTAGTGATGCCCCACAGAGTTCGAGTCTTGGAATAGTTAATAGTTTCATAGGAGACACTTGAGTTTTGGCACAATAAGATTTGAAGTGTAATTTCCAAATGTATCCGTGCAGCATATGTAAATACATGCACCGTAAGCTGCTTCCGAGGCGTCTGAAAATCCATGAAGTTGAACAGTAACTGGGTTAGAAGAAAGTACATGTCTAGGTATTTTAAGTATTTAATTTTGTGAGCTCAAAGTAGTATTTCGTCAGTGTGTAAATACTTTCAGGAACAGACTCACCCCAACTTATCTTGAGTTTCCAGAGCTCTTTAAGAATAATTTTGGATGTAACTATTACTGGTGAAAGTAGCCCTAAAGGAACAAATATTTGTGCTGTACAAGACAAAATTTGTCTTTTGCTAACTTTTGAGTTTGTTGTGAAGAGATTTATAGAATATTGTAGTGAATCAGAAGACGGATTCCAGAGTCATCCTAGTGTTTTGTTGTGTTCGTCAGAACCAATAGATAGGATTTCAGGATCAGAATGAATTTGTAAAGACGAATCATTAGTAGTCCATTTTCTTAGAGGAAAACCGTAAGAAGACAATAAGTCTGAAATAGTTTCCTTGATTTCTCTTCAGATGTGTCGCAGCCAGTTAGTAAGTCATCTACATAAAAGTCATGTAAAATGATGAAAGCAACCTTTGGGTGTTCGGAGATATGTCGGTAGGCAATTTCATGAAGTGACCTAATGGCAAGAAATGCTGCTGATGCAGTGCCATATGTAACAATGTTTAGTGTGTAGGCAGAAATCTCATCATTTGTATTAAATCTCCACAGGATCTTTTGAAGATAACATTGTTCTGGTGTTATGAAAACTTGACGATACATTTTAGTGATATCTGTCCCTAGTACCAATTTATGTTGTCGAAATCTAAGTAAAATGTAAAATAAGTTATCTTGCAAGTGAGAACCGAGATACATGATGTCATTTAATGAGTAGCCTGTGGTAGTTTTTGCACTACCGTCAAATACAACTCTTAATTTTGTGCTGGTTGATGATTCCTTGAAAACAAAATGATGAGGTAAGAAGAATACAGAATTATCGCCAGTGTCCCGTGTTAGGGACATGTGGCCAAGTTTAATGTACTCAAGTATGAAGTTATGATAATCTGATTTTAATTGAATGTTGTTTTCAAGTTTTCTCTCTAAGTTCAGAAAACGTGTTTTAGCAGAAGTTTTAGAATCCTCTAAGATTGATGGAGATTCCTTTAGAGGAAGAGTAGCGATAAAACGACCATCACAATGGCGAGAAATGTGTTGCTTAAAGTGATTTTCACAATAGGTGTCTTCATCGGAAACAAACTTGGTTTTAGGACATTCCCCTAGTTCCCAAAACTTTGTGAGCTGTACATCTAATTGACTTGTAGAATTTGTGCAAGTTTAATTTGTCCTACGCTTAAAATATCCCAGAATGTGTCAGCAGCAATAAGAAGGTCTACTGGACCAGGTTTTTCGAAATTCTGGTCAGCTAGAAGTAAATTTGTTGGAATATTGAGCTCAGAACGATTGACGTGTGTATAGGGCAAGTTCCCTGTTATTTTGTGCAAAACTAGACAGGATATCTTTCTCTAAAAATTGTTAATATGTGATTTAAATGTTAGTGTAATCTGGAAATTAATATTGTGAGTTAATTGATTAACTCCTGAGATGGAAGTGTTAATTTTTTCCTTTGAAAGTTGTAAAATATTACAAAGTTTTTTAGTTACAAAATTAGATTGACTTCCGTTGTCTAATAGCACTCTACATTTATGTAAGTTGCCAAACTTATCAAATACGTTGACAACGGCAGTTGAAAGTAAAATGTACGGTTTAACAGGAGTGTAGATTGTTGAACTGATATGATGAGTTGAAGAAAAGGTCGAGGTAGAAGAAGATTCATTAGACTGTATACTAGTGTTTGTAATATTGGAAGATAATGAAATTTGAGGCGAAGAGTTGTTTTCTGTGATGAGAGAATTTGAAGATTGTGAATTTTCAAAGTGTAACATAGTGTGGTGGAGCTTTCCAAATTTTCAGCAACCAGCAGAACGGCAATCCTTAGTAGGATGGCCTGTGCCCAGGCAATTAATGCATAAACGTAAACGTTTTGCATTGTTTAACCTATTAGTAGGATTTAGTTTTAAAACGTCAGGACAATATTATATTTTGTGTTCTTTATTGCAAAAACTACATTTTAACCTGTTTTCTGTGCAGGAGACAAAAGATCTCGTCTCAGTCTTGTTATGTCTATAACGCGGTGGATTTCAGTCCTGTTTAATATCATTATAGTTGTCTAATGATTCTAAAATACGACATCGTTCTTTTAAATACTTTAATAAGTCGTCTAAAACTGGTATGTTGCCTGTACAATTTTGTTATTCTCAACACCGTCTAGTTGAGTTATCAAATTTTGTTGTCAATAAGTAAATAATCAAATCATCCCAGTGTTATGTAGGGCGTTGCCTAGAAGTTGTCTGAGACCTTGATTTGATTCTTTTGTAATAACCGGTAAATCAAAGATGGCTTTAATATTATTATTTACAAGTAATTGTTTGTTTTCGAATCTTTCAATTAGTAAAGCCCAAGCAATATCGTAATTAGCATCACAAACTTGAAAACATTTAATAGCGTCGGCAGCTATGCCGCGTAAAGAAAGACGTAAGTGATGTGTATGATACCCAGTTAAGTGACAATCATATTATTCATGTTGGTAACAAGGTGGCATGACAGCAGGTGATAAGACAGATTATTAGGTTAGACACAGTTGTTAGGTTAGGTTACTGGCATGTGAAGTTAATATACTTTTGTTGCTTATAAAGTTACTCAATCTAGTATTTGTTTTATTTATTACACCTTCCATCAGGCTTATACTTATACAGTGATGAAACTTTTGTACATTTGAAAGTGAAGTGTTATGATTAATAATGGAATTACTGTCGCCAAAAAAAAGCCATTGATCAAACGTTACATAAAATGTAGGTAAATTTAATAAAGGTAATTTAATGTTGCTTGTATTTGTAGGACTAGCTGCTATTGAACCATTGACATTACGTGAATCAAACGATTCAGTAGGTTGTCTAGATGAGATAAGTTTTTTAGTGTCAGATATTATTTTAAAATATTTGTCTTCAAAAGACTGTCTTTCAATAGCATGTACTATATCATAGTTTATCTCACAGTCAGGGTCATTAGTTTCAATAAGTTGTTGAGCCTCATTAAAAACCTCAAAAAAGATTTTGAGAATTTCACCTATAAATGTATTAAACAAACACTATAAACAACAAACTAACTGTATAATAATAACTTAAATATAATTTTAAAATATCTTCATCCAAGCGGGGGTGTCGTCATTCTCTGTTCATCTTTGGGAGTAAGCAACCCTCTGTCGAGGGAGCGCGTTCGTTTCGATCGGGTTGAATCGGGACGCAGTCGCACAATTGGTAGGGTTTAAACTACGATGTGCGCGAGCAAGTACGTACTTAATGGACGTAATTAAGTGTCTTCACCATTCACATGCAACAGAAGATATCAAAGGAGAACTGACAACACTGGTTCACAAAAAGTCTATGTAAACATAGAATTACAAAAGAATCCGTAAATATGTTCTTTGTTGAACCATCAAACAATAACCAAGATATTTATAGAATTCAGAAAATACAATGCATTACTGCAATATACAAATTGAACCACCCATAAAAAACAAAAATATCATCCAATGTAAGAGATGCCTATTATATGGCCATTCGAAAACATATTGCAATAGTCCATAATATGTATGCGTGAAAATAAATATGAAAGGCAGCACAGTACAGAAAGATGTAAAAAGAACAAGAACACACCAGCCAGATGTGCTTTATGTGAAGCAGAGCACCCAGCTAATTATAAAAGGTGCGAGTATTATCGTAATTTAAATAATAAAAATAACACACAAACTACGTACTTATAATCATCATCAAAATATGTCGCTAGCACGTAACAGAAACATTATATCTAATACAGTAAGACCAAACATCAGCTATGCTAATGTAGCAAACAATAGATAACATCCTGTAATTCCTTCAGATAACAAAGGTTCAATATTTATTCTTATGAAGTTTTTAGAAAAATTCAAATCCATGTTTAATAAAATCTTGCAACAAAACAGTAATAAAATAACTAACCAAACACGAATGCAAATACAATTCTTTCTACGAATAGCAGACTGGAACGCCAACGGTCTGCTGAATCATAAGGAAGAGGTGATAATATTTCTACAACAAAATCTAATAGATATATTATTAATAAGTGAGACACATTTTACATATAAAACACAACTAAAAATTGCAAGAGAAGAATCAGTCAAAAAATACGTAACATAACTTAATACATACGACCATTTAATATGGAAACCAATCAAATAAGCCTTAAAACCTAAAACAACATTGCCATCAGTATAAAAAACCATAGACAAACAGAACTAATGGACAAGAAACGATAAAGAGAAATCAGAATTATTTTGCTGAGCATTTAAAAAAAATATTACAACCACAAAGCAATAAATAAGATAAAGAAATTCTTAATTATAAGTCATATAAAAACCTTTGTAATAGCGTTTTTAAATGTCCCTATCCTTATTTGTTGCCTAGAAATTTGCAAAATGAGTCAAAAATTTTGGTTTTTTATGAATATTATTAACTTTTTATAAATAACCATTATATTACATTCATTATTGGTCATAACTGCCTGTTGGTTGTCTTGTGGTGCTTAAAATATGATCAAAATTTCTCGTCGATCGGTCAAATAGTTTAAAGTTATTTAATTTGTTTATACCAAATTTAATTTTTTGCAACAATATAAGTCGGAAAATTATGTAGTTATAGTAATTATACTGTTAGCTTCTGAAAGAAGAAGATTTATTCTATAATTTATATTTTAAAAAAATTGGGAAAAATAATTTTAAATATTGCAAAATAAGTTTGCAAAACATGTCGATTTTTTTGCTTATAAACAATTTGAATAACTTTTTAACCATTGCCTGCAAAAAAAATATTTTTCATATTTAGAAATCTTGCATTTCTTTAGAAATTTAAAAGAAAAACTATTAACCTAGGGCACTTTGGGACAAAGTTAGTGCCTTTTTTTAATAATAGCAGCTTTGTTTATAACAATTAAGAAATCGTATTAACTAAGAAATCGTATTGAGGTCATCTGAAACAACATAATTTAAAGTTTTAATATGCAAAATTCAAAAAGAGTGCATATTAATGGAATAGTTCAAAAGCAGAAAACAAAAATGTGGACCTCAAAATCGACCGACTTAAAAACTCGTGGGAGCGGCATAGGGGAAGGAGCTGTTAACTCTGGTCCTTGTTTATGGATTTCGACGTTTTTTTTATCGTACTTTTATTACTCTAATAAGTATGTACTTTTTACGTACAATGCGATTATATATTATTTAAGTAATTATATTGTTAAATAAACCATCTAATTTGTTAAAACAACTATTTTTTCATTTTTTTAGTATTATTTAAGGTAATTTTTATTGTAAAACAAATATTTTTATGATTAATATATATTTCTTTAATAAACTTCGTAAATAATTTATTTATAAGAGATTTTATTAAAAAAATATATCCTATTCAATTCTTTCTACTTTAAACTACCTACTAATATTTTTTTTAAATAAAAAATCTGTTTTTTGCTTCAAAATTACTTTCTTTTAATGATTTGAATTATTCTAAGACGAAAGTTATTCTTGTATTTTTTTTTCGTAAAATTCATACTTTAAACATAAAATACAAATAAACAATAAAAACTGTTGAAAAATGCTAATTTTAACGTTTTTCAAAGCCATTTTTCAATATGTTGAACATCGAATTTAAAAAACAAAAAATATGAGGTGAAAGTTTACAACATAGGTTCAAAATGCGCTTAGTCCATTTTGATTGTATATAACATAAGTCGGTTTAAAATGTCCATAAACAATTTGATATACCGTTGCGTTCCGGGATATATAGACTTGACAAACATCTAAACTTTAACGTTTTTCATTTTTGTTTGAACTGTTTTTTTATATTAGGTAAGTTCCCGTGGTATACTTTGGGTAAGCTTTTTACTGTAATATTGCAGCATCATATTCTTCTGTTTAAAATAAGATTAAAGGTCGCGGCATATTATCATGCACGTATAGTTTCCGACACGTAGCGTTTCCAGTCCAGCAATTGGACTGTACGTTCATATTTTCATACATAGAACGTTTCAGTTTGGTGCGGTGAAGATGTGTTCTCGCTTTTTGTGACAAAAATTCATTATTAGCATTCACAGTAGGGATAACTTTTAAAAGATTTTTTCAATCTGCTGTTGGAAAACTTGACTGGCAACAATAATTCCTATGTATTTCGTGTAATTAATACATTTTAGACGGATTAAATATTTGTGGTATTATTTGATGCCTACTTACCATTTTGTCCTAATTTGTATGCGATTTCCCTCCAAATATTTTCCTTATTATTTGCATCATCATAGCGTTTATCATTGTAGCTATATAAAATTTCTTCACCGCGTACGAGTTCAATTAATTTTTCGAAATCTATTTTAACGTGTACTATCAAACTGTAAATATCAAAACAAAGATTTTTTAAAAAAAGAAGAGGTTTCACTTCCGTGCAAAAGTCCTAATTGTTTACCACTTCCGTGTTTAATTGTCACAAAGCAATGAAAACATATGCATAAATGACAAACTAGCCTCGACAATTATTTTTTTAAATACTCTGTATCAAAATCAAACAAATACCTAAATAAACAACGAGGGGAAAACGACGGACTTCTAATTTACATTATCCGTACCAACAGGTTACCTAGCTGTAGGCATCCGTAAAATATTTTTTTCGAATATACTGAACGGATACGTAAGGTGTATGATACGCTACGTTCCTGACAGTGTGAATTGTTCATATTTAGACTCTGACAAACTTTATTTTGGGAATGTGACGTAGTGTTTCGTGCAGACGGGCAAATCGTTTCTACCAGTGGCGGACAGAAACCGGTAGCTTTAAAATAAATTTTTATAAGTATATTCAATTAAAGTGAAGAATGCATTTGTCAATTTTTATTTTCATAGTTTTTAATATTTATGAAGTTTATAATCAGTTGCATTGGATAAAATAATGAGTAAAATATTAGGAGTACTTTAATAAATAACAAATTCCTCAATACTTACAATTTATTAACATTACCGGGAAGGAAGGAAGTATTTCAACAACACAAAAAAGATAAGTAGTTTATTTTAACTAATTAAATAATATATTTATTTCCTAAACAGTAATGATTGTAAAGACTTATATGTTTTGTACAAGCTTGTGACAACTGAGTGATAGGAAAAAGAAAAACATTTTTAAGTGTGTAAAATTTAATTACTTTTGAAAAGACACTATTCATATAATGTACTGTAAATTGTAGAAAGTTTAACTAAAACGATGCCAATAAAATATCAATTTAAAATACATTATCCATTATACAGTTTTATTTGTTCAGCTGAATAATTATTTTACTATGTTACCTAAAGCCTAATCCAATTATCGATTTCCTTAATGATTCCTTTGTCCCTGGAAATCCCATTTCTTTGTTCTTTAGTTTGTGATAGATAGCTTAAATAAATAGAAATAGTTAAAATATTTGGAAAGTAAATCTTTTTATATTTTTACTATTAATATTTTTCTTTTAGTGTACTATAATGTGATCTAATTCAATCCTGTATTCTAACGACTCTGTTAAAATATATTGCTTCCGGTTATTTCGTAAAATTGTTAAACTGGTTATCTCATTTATTATGTTTTAAGTACGAAGAATTTGACTTCTTTTGTTACTTTTGTGTCGCCAATACACACAAGTGTATGGTTTCGTATTACGGTCACAGTTAACTTAAATTATTGCCACTCAAAATCGCAATACAATAGTGATTTATGGGTTTACCCTCTTGCTACCGACCACCTCGAAGCGTGGTCAGAGAATGGTTTTCTGACGATCTCAAGACGACACTTCATCCCAAGACAGCGAACCAAACACACCAACTTTTTTGGCTCTTGTGCCAACAAGCCTCGGCGTCCCGGGCGTCGTGATGCACCGCTACCAAATCTTCAGCCTGTTACGAATACATCAATATTTCAAAAGGTAAGTCTATATTCTTTGTCGAGACAACAATAATGAGTAAGACCAGTTAATTTCTTAATTTATTTACAGTTGTATTTGCTATTTTTCGCTAATTTATTTACAAACAAAATATTGCATTATTACTTTATAATTATTTATCTAATATCATTTAACCAGCGACCTCTTAAGTTTTATACAAAACATTAAGTAAGTAAAATTGTAATGGAATTGTATCTACCATTTTTGTTAAAAATGGATCTATATAAGTGTTTTTACTAGAAATCATTCATCAACGAAATTTCATTTCGTTCTAAATGGGTACAAACAAACAATTGTTTTATAATTTTACTTACTCTATTCTAGAATTATTTACGATACATAACCATTTATGATGTCAGGTAGTATAATTCAGCCAGAGAAAAACAGGATTCGATCGTATGGCATTTATTTCGGATTTACATATACAAATAAAAAAGTAATTATCGTTAAGTACCTACTAAATACAATGTTTGAATACAAAGACGTACTGTTTATTTATTTCGATAGATGGGTGTGACGATACCAAAATACGGCGATCGAGGAATTGAAGTCGTACTCGTACCTCAACGCAGTGCGAGTACTTGGACAGGGATAAGGATGTCTACCTAGTTCAACACACCAGATAGAAAGAATACGCCAAAATCGTTCAACACACCAGATTGACGCAGTCAGAGGAAGGATTGTCAATCTCGCTCAACGCGCCAGATCGACTGGGTTCGGAAGGATTTGGGACACGTTCAACGCACCTGTCCCCAAGGTCAGATATTCTCAACTCAACGCGTCGAGAATCGTCTAGAATTATTTACGATAACAAAATTTTTTATAAATTATTTTTTAACTGAACTATTTACCATTAATTGTAGGTGCTTTTTTCTCGATGGTGTAGAAGTCGTATATTGATGATTTCCACTTTTCCTTTGCTCAATTTAATTTTTTTAGCACGAGAACGTTTTCTTTTTGGACTTGTAAGATGAACTAGTCGCTCCATTTTTATTTACTTCTCTACCTTGTTTTCTTATTTTAGTTAAGGTGTTTATTTTTACTTATACCTGCTAGAATCCTATCCCTACAATTACCAATATTAACAGTTACTAGATGAAAATATTGAGAAACAAAATGCATATTAATAATATTTACTAACATAATCCTTATTGAGATCGGTGATTTTCTATTTCAAACAAATAATATAAAGTATCTGATGAAACATCGTAAATAGGTAATAAGAAAATAAAACGTCATTGACAATACTTACGTCAATTTCCTTAAACGTATTAACAGGTTTTCGGTTGCTTCGAAATGTGCCGCCTCTTGTTCCATAAATGTAGTAACGTCATAAATTATTGTCTTTGCTTGGCTATTTAATCCCAGCCCTTTTGTTCCTTCTTTTTAGAAGCCATATTATTAGATAACTATTATTAATAACTAAACTTAACACACTATAAATACACTAAATGACTTAATAATTCACTAATTATTACTACCAATATACTAAGCACTAATCTGAAATAAAATAATGAAATAACCAACACGATCAAATCAACAAGTCAAACACTACGCCATACATAACTATGACACTGGCAAACAGCAAACTGGCCGTTTCATTGGTAACACTAGTAAACAAGAATCACTGCGCATCGTCGAGTTATTAGTCACATTTCCAAACTAAAATTTGTCAGAGTCTAAAACTATTTAAACTATATTTTTCGGAAACTAAACGCTACGTGCTGAAAACGCAACGTGCATGATAATATGCCACGATATTAACTGCATGATAATATAATTGTGGATTTATTAAGAAATAAACAATGTGTTTCAAACGTTAAAGCTTGGACGTTCGTCAAGTCTATAATATATATTCCGAAACGCAACAGTATATTATATTCGGCCTCATCTCATAAATAAATAAATTGTAGTACCTCCGTCTCTGGCTAATCATTCACACTTCAAAGTATAAACAGTCTGGCCTCTTCACATCCACACCGTCTCGAGGCCCGACAATATTCTTCAGTCTTCGTTTATTGTGCATCGTCCACGCAGCGCGTAAAATTAATTCGGCAACGAATTACCTGAAAATAATGTCTAAACAGGTGGGAAAACGGAAAAGAAGTCGATCAACAGATCGTTCAAATAGAGGGATATATAAAATTTTAAGGAGTCTCGAAAAAAGATTGGATTTAATTGAAAAAGGTTCACAGCGTCATTCATCATATCAAAATAGCACCGATAGCTGGGAAAGTGATACCCAAGCAGAAATTTCAGATAATGTGAATGATGAAAGTGTTTCAAGTGTTGGTTCAAATTGTGTCCCAGACGAGAATCAGGATAAAAATATACAAGCACATAAAGGTAGGTGGTAATAGATATTATCGCATGTGAAAATAAAAAAAATTCATAATTAATATTTGTCTGTGATGACGAATATTTGTGTTGACACTTGACCGAAATATTTACAATTAATATTTGTCTGTGATGACGAATATTAACAATATTGGAATATTTAATAAACCTTTTCATATTTTTTCTTCCTCTTTGGAAATTATCCAAGTAAATATTTGTTTGTGATGACAAATATTCGATAATGAATATTGTTTGTGATAACAATTTTTAAAAATACCGTCTGAAAAAATTATACAGGAAAAATATTTTTTTGTGATGACAAATATTAAAAAAAATATATTCGGGGAACTTATCCTGATAATGAATATTGTTTGTGATAACAATTATTAAATTATAATACCTTACTGTTTGTAGTGACAAACTTAAGCATATGGTTTGAAATAAATATTTGATTTTCAGATCAGACAGAAGGTAATGTGCCTTCTGGATTGCAAGAAGACATTTTATCAATTTTGGGTGATGACAATAAAGTAAAAATATCATTTTCAAGCCCCATACAAACAGATATTGCCGCTCGATGGGCTCATATTTTACCTTCTGGACTAGAGGAAGATATCCGTAAAGATCTTACAAGCAAATATCTGCCTCCTGAAAATTGCAAGCTTGTGGCTCCTCCAAATATAAATCCGGAAGTAAAAATAGCAGTAAGTGACTCTACACTTCGCAGAGATGCTCGTTTGGTACTGCTTCAGCAACAAATTGGTGCTAGTATGGCAGCTATAGGAATAGCTTTAACAAACATGCTTGGTGAAAAGGAGGGAGGAAATAAAGAGTATATTAAGCTACTCAGCGATGCCAGCCGCTTATTGGCAAACATTCATTATTCAGAGTCAATATCACGAAGAGAACTAATAGCCATTAATTTAAATAAAGAAATGGCGGAGGTACTAAAGGATACACCAATCACTGAATCTCTTTGGTAATGATCTTGACAATAAGGTAAAGACGGCGAAAGAGTTGGAGAAATCAGGGCAAAAATTAAAAGCAAAAAAGAAACAGATGTCAAGAATCAATGTACAACCATCTACATCAATAAATTCATACAGATCGGCGATCGCTCAGATAGCAGGTCCAGAGCTAGCACAGGATTATAGAATAAAGAGATTTTTTAAAGGTATTTTCTCTTTAAGACGACCTTTACCGCGGTATGAAAATACCTGGGATCCAGGCATAGCTCTGAAGTATCTGCGAACTCTTGAAAATACTACCATTTCACTTCAAATTCTTACAAAAAAATTAGTCACCTTAATGGTTCTTGCAACTGGGCAGAGAATACAAACATTAAGTCTTGACATTGATAATATAATAGAGCAGGACTGTAAAATTGAAATTAAAATCTCTGATAGAATTAAAACAACAGCTATTAATAAAACTCAACCTTTGCTTGTCTTGCCATTTTTTGAAAAGGATCCAAATATTTGTGTAGCAAGAACTCTTAAAGTGTATTTGGAAAAGACAAAAGAATTAAGAGGATCATGCAGAGCCTTATTGTTGACTCATAAGAAACCTTTTCATAAGGCCACTCCACAAACCATTGGTAGATGGGTCAAATTTATTCTACAACAGAGTGGCCTGGATATAAGTCAGTTTAAAGCACACAGCACACGCCATGCCGCAATATCTGCGGCAGCTAGGAAAGGGGTCAGTTTTGACACTATAAGATTGGCGGCAGGTTGGACGCAAAATTCTAAGACATTTGCGAAATTTTACAATAGACCCTTAGTTTGTAATAAAGAATTCGCAAATACAATTTTAAATATGTAAAAAGAACCTGATTTATATTAAGTAGTATAATAATTGTAAGGGTTTTAGAATATACATTTAGTTTAAGGTTGGATTAAAACATAATACCTTATGTTATTTGCATAGTGATAGAATGTATTAACTAATTGGCTCAGGTCATTTTTAGATAGGAACTTTACATTTTAGAACATATAACATGTTGTGCATTATTATAATAAAGTTGTTGCAACGACTTTAAACATCTACAATTTATTTATTTATGAGATAAGGCCGAATATAATTTTAAGATCAAACGAACTTACCTGAAGTTCGATCTTGATTATATGAGGCCTCATCGAAATAAATAAGTCCCAACCCACCCTAAAATTTTGAAAAAATGCCCATATGTTGCAACAACTTTCAAATAGACTGAAGAATATTGTCGGGCCTCGAGACGGTGTGGATGTGAAGAGGCCAGACTGTTTATACTTTGAAGTGTGAATGATTAGCCAGAGACGGAGGTACCACAATTTATTTATTTATTTCGATGAGGCCTCATATAATCAAGATCGAACTTCAGGTAAGTTCGTTTGATTTTAAGATTATATTTGTTTGTGTATATTTTAAACTACTTTTGCAATATAAAATCAAAATGAAATTGAGCATTTTTAAACGAATTAACTTCGTCTTGGTATGCTTTTTTCTTGTATTTTTGGTTTTTCTTACATCTGATGTTCAACTGATTAAAAAAAGGCCTCGAAAAACGCTAAAATTGGCTTTTTTTGCGAAAAACGCTAACATTGGCTTTTTTTTGGCTATTTTAGTAGTTTATTTGCAATTTACGTTTAAAGTAAGCGTTTTACATAAAAATCATAAGAATAACTTTCGTCTTGAAACAACTATTATCAAAAAAGTGGTTTTGAAGTGAGAAAAGCAATTTTTTATAATTTGTTTAAAACTTATTATACATAAACAGGTTGCCATGGAATATTTTTTTAAACTTTTCAGCATAGCATTTTGGCATCATAATAATATCGATTAATACAAGTTTCAGCAAGTGGGTATGAAATCGACCTTTTTCGACAAAAGTCACTCGCCTGGTATGTTTAGCAAGAAATAAAACCTAGTTTATTTGGGATTATTTATTGGGATAATTTGTTTTTTTTTTCATAAAATCTATTATAAATAAAATATTTACGAAGTTCATTGAAGAAGTATATATTAATCATAAATATTTATTTTTTACAATAAAAATTACCTCAAATATTCCTAAAAAAAATTAAAAGCTGAAAAAATATTGTTTAACCAAATTAGATGGTTTATTTAACAATTTAATTATTTAAATAATATATTCGTAATTATTTTAAAAAAATATATATACTACTGACAGTAAACTATGAGATATCAGATATCAATTTTTACTTCTGTCAATTCATCACTGTCAGTGTATTTGTAAGTTCTTTATTTTTTCCTCAGTGAAATAAGACGAAGAGGAAAAGTCCAAATTACTCTTAAATCAGGACACGTATTTCTTTTAGAAGTGAAGAAGACACTTCAAATGGTGGAGTAGGGTTCATTATGCATAGAAAGCACACACAAAATATAGTTGAAATTGTCAGCATACGCCCCAGGATTGTATATCTCATCTTCAAACTAAATGCAAGGTAATACAGACATATGCTCCAACGACTACCTACTCGGGTGAAGAAATTGAAAATTTTTATGAGGACCTAGAAACAGAGTTACATACTACACCAGCATATTACACAATAATTATGGGCGACTTTAATGGAAAAATGGTGTACAAGATGATGCAGAAGTAGCAATGGGTAAGTATGGCTATATCGAAAGAAATGTATTAGGGCAAAGATTGCTGAACTTCTTACACCAGGAACATTTATTCATGATAAACTCTTTTTTCGATAAAAAGCCTCAGCGTAAATGGACATGGATCAGCCCAGATGGCAGTATCAAAACTGAAATAGATTATATCATAACAAACAGAAAAGAAATAATCAAAGACATCGAAGAACTCAACAAATTTTCAATAGGAAGCGACCACAGATTAATCCGAGCTAAGATACTATTAAATGTCAAATTGGAAAGAACAAAGATGATCCTAAAAAAAAAGAAAAAAGAAATGAATTCCTCCAGAAAACAACGACCTGTATGAAGGTACACTAACCAGACATATACAAGATTTGCAAGACAAAATAGAAGATGTAGATCAAGCAAATGATGGCATAATAAAGGCTCTAAAAAACGGAAAAGGAGCGCTGCCCGACCGTTCTGACCCATAAAGAAAAACTAAGCCAAAACACCAAAGAGCTAATAGGTAAAAGAAGACAGCTGACGGAAAAATACGGCTCCAACACCGGTCAATCCGAAAAGACGTAAGAGAAAACAATACAAGAGAAATAACTAAAATAAGTCAAGAAAACAAAAGTTTCGAGGCGAAATATGAACAGCATAGGCAACAAAAATGTGTACAAAATAAAAAACAAAGATGGAAACATTACTACTGATAGGACCAAAATCCTTGAGGTTGTCGAATCCTTTTATCGCGAAATGTATGAGAGCACCGACGAAAGGCAAGATCAGCCCCTACTCAAAATCACAAACCAGGGATCAGAATTAATCCCAAAAATAACTCCATACGAA
This sequence comes from Diabrotica undecimpunctata, assembly GCF_040954645.1. Lineage (NCBI taxonomy): Eukaryota > Metazoa > Arthropoda > Insecta > Coleoptera > Chrysomelidae > Diabrotica > Diabrotica undecimpunctata. The sequence continues at coordinate 87,012,158 of NC_092809.1, read as the reverse complement.
ATCAAAACGGCACTTTTAGAAATGAAAAATAACAAATCCCCTGGTGATGACGGAGTAGGGATCGAAGCGATCAATCTAGGTGGAAATAAAATTATCCAGGCTTTGGCCAAGCTTTTTACCGAATGCATCTACCAAGGAAAAACTCCTGAATGGAATAATGCAGTCATTACTTTATTACGCAAGCAAGGAGACATAACAGATTTAAAAAACTACCGTCCTATCAGTTTGTTTTTACACATATATAAACTTTTCACAAAAATTATCAAAAAAAGACTGGACGCTAAATTAGACATATCAGCCTAGAGAACAAGCTGGATTTAGATTGGGATACAGCACTAACGACCGCTTACTAGTGATAAAGAACCTGATAGAGAAGTCTGCAGAATACAACAAACCATTGGCACTGATATTTGTCGATTACGAGAAAGCATTCGATACCATAAGCCATCAGAAAATGTTAAAAGCATTGACAGAATGCCGAATAGACCATCACTACACTAACATAATCAAATATATCTACCAAAATATAGCTATATACGCTAGCCACAGCTAGCGTAAGACGATTTGAACAACAAACAAATAAATTCTGTATACAGCGAGGAGTACGGCAAGGAGACACAGTCTCTCCAAGGCTATTCACGACGCTTTTAGAACATACTTGTAAGAAGGTACATCTGAACGAGCATGATATCAACATAAATGAAGAGAAGCTCAGTCATTTGAGATTTGCAGATGACATCGTCCTTATAGCCGATCGTATAAATGATGCAATAATAATGTTTGAAAAATTATATCACGCTTGCTTGGAGGTCAGACTAAAGATTAATATGAACAAGACGCAAATAATGACTAATCTGGTACTAAATCGAAATATTGCTGTTGATGGAAGGGATATTGTGCAGACTACATCGTATAAGTACCTAGGACATAAAACTCAGTTGGGCAGAGATAACCAGACATATGAGCTCCCACGTCGCATAGTCTGGGCAGCGTTTGGTAAATTAAACTATGTATTTAAATCGGATCTACCCAATGACGTATAATATATAGACTCCGTGAATGCTTTAAAAAGTGTCCGCAACATGATTATTGTTTTGATATGAAGTTGTGTGTTTACATATTTTTTGTGACAAGCAAATTTTATTTAAAATTTTTGAGTCATTTACCTACTATTTTAGTAAAATGCCATTTAGGTATCTTGTTTGTGGTCGCTGAACTTCGAAGAGCGAAAAGTTATCACTTTTCAAGTAAGTTATTTTTTATATGTATGTTTAGGTTATGTTTTGATAGCCAGTGGAGGCATTTAGTTGTTACTAGCGGACCAACTCGACATCGAGTTTTTTAAATAAAATTTTTATTTTGCGAGAAAAATTAAGAGATCAATACAAACAATATAAGCAAGAATATACATAACATTCATCAATAATAATGCAAGTAAAAAAAAGTGATTATGGAAGTCGACCTCAAAACCGGAATGCAATTTTTAGTTCATAAAATGTCGACATGGATATCATTTAGCAGTTAATTTTGCATGCTGATCACGAATCCGGTGTCAGATTTGCTCGATCTTGACGTTTTATGCGCGTTTCGGGTCACTTCCGGTGTCGGATCGCAACTGGAAGTACATATTTAGATTCGTCTCGACGAGACCTTTCGATCCATATATACATTGTGGGGTCTAAAACTTAAAGTAAATTTTAACTTCCGGTCATCTCAAAACTGGAAGTGAATTTTTGTACCAAAAGTATATCTAGACAATCTCATACGTAATACTAATAATATTCCGAAAAAATATTTTAATTATTTAATATGGTTTTTGAGTAAAGTGGTGGACAAGAAAAGGGCTTAGCGTTTTTGTATATAAGATTTATTTAATAAATAAATAAATTGAACAAATTCCCCTTCGTTGGCTCAGTGAAGATGTTCGTTCAGTTGTAATGGAAACACCAAATAATAGTAGCAGAGTTTATTGTTGAGACGTACACTATGGGTGTTGACCCGGGATTACTTTGAGTAGAGACTGATGAAGTTGATCGTTGAAGACTATCAAGTTTGTTGAGTGAATATTGATTGAATGCTTCTCTAGGCAAGAGATCTTAGTTTTATATAAGTTTTAATTGGGTCAATATATTCGCGGACCTCGCGTGATATGTGTATTTAATTTATGTAAATTGTTTAACTTTGTCAGCACTTTTGACTGATGTCCAAATTATATTATTGATAATTGACCAAATGTGTATGTAACCTAATTAACTACGTGTGTATTTTTAAAATGGGGTGTAGGGTTGTGTTATAGGGGTAGTACCTTTTATCGGGACGACCACATCAAGCGTCATAGACGGGAGATGGTTCTTGATAACTGGTCCTCATAAGACACCCAACTCTCACTTATGGCTCCACGTGCCACACCCCGGAAAACTGCATTGGTCTGCAGGCTAAACTAAGTGAGGGTAGCCAGATATGGTGAAAGGTAGCGTCTAACCCAGACGCAAACTAAACTTCGGCAGCTGGAAGTTTAAAACTGACCATGAGCATAGGTCATGGGGACTGGTATGGTTATGGATCAGACATCAGAGAGCGCAGTGGGAACCACATACACGGTCTCTGCACAGCGGTGAAGTAGGCAAGAGGAAACCACTTCACTACATTCCTAAGACAATTTTCTACAATATGGAGTGTTACAAAATTAGAATAGGTCAGTCAGGCGAACCGATTGACAATCGGCGTCTTTCCACGTCCGGGGTGGGAGATGTGAAATGGGCTACCGGGCTCAATGCGACAGGGAACCAGGTCGCAGGTGCACAAAGGACTACTGGAACACTAAATAAAATCTCTTTTCGGAAAACCAACAGATTTGGAACTTGGAATATACGAGGTTTGATCCAACATCCTGGAAAGTTACATATAATAGAGAGAGAAATGGCTGATTATCGAATTTCTATGCTTGGCATCAGTGAAACTCACTGGAAGGGTAAGGGGCATTTCCGAAGCGCCTCTGGCAATACCATTTATTTCTCAGGCCACCAAACAGAGAGCATCAATGGGGTTGCAATTATAATACCACCCACATTCCAGAACTACGTAAATGGATATGATGCAGTTAATGACAGAATTATACATCTGAGACTAAAGTGCTCAACATCCATCCTCCACATCATACAAATATATGCCCCGACAGCCACGGCAGAACAAGCAACACTAGAAGACTTTTATATGGCTCTCGAAGGTGTACTTGATAAAATACCAAACAAAGACATAGTGGTGATACTAGGCGACTTTAATGCCAAACTTGGAAGAACGAATCTAGATGACCACATGAAGATGATTGTAGGGCCATATGGTCTAGGAGATAGGAATGAGCGAGGAGACCGACTATTAGAATTCTGCAACCAAAGGAAATTCTCTGTAATGAACACGCATTTCAAGCATCATCCGCGTAGACTCTATACCTGGAAATCACCTGGAGATAGAACAAGAAATCAAATAGACTTTATTCTGATCAGTTCGAGATGGAAGTCTTCAATTACCAACGCAAAAACATTTCCAGGAGCAGAATGCGGAAGCGATCACCAGCTCTTGATGGCTGATTACAGAATACGTTTCAAGAACATACGCAAAGCTTCTCCCCGTTCTTTTAGGCTAACGGACCCCGAATTAGCTATCTTTAAAGAGAGAATTGAACCAGCACTAACCAGAATAGAGAACAATCGGGCAGAACAAAGTGTGGATGAAGCCTGGACAGATATTAAAGAAACCATCGTAACAACAGTGAACCAATGTCGCCAACCATCTATAAATAATAGCATTAAACCGTGGATCAGCAGAGACACGTGGAAAGTGATTGAACAAAGAAAGCAACTTAAAGTTGGCCCCTGTGATCAACAGACATATAAAGCTCTCTCCAGAGATATTCAACGAAGATGCCGAAAAGACAAACAAGAATACATCTCTGAAATCTGTCAAGAAATAGAAAATCACGGATATCGAAATGAAACCAAAGACCTCTTCCGGAAAGTGAAAATTCTTGCGAGAGAATTTAAACCCAAGAACTATGCAATAGAGGACAAACAGGGTATTATCATAAGTGATATCGACAGAGTGTTGGAAACATGGAAAAACTATTGTTCAGAGCTCTACAGGGAAGAACACGTAAATCTAGGCCACACTTCGGCCCTCGAAAACATCGCATACAACCCTGAACCTGAAATTCTGCTGTCCGAGATTGAAGAAGCTGTAACTCACCTCAAGAAGAATAAATCCCCTGGCTGCGATGATATCACGGGAGAGCTCCTTCAGAACATGGGAGACAAAGGATGTTACATAATGTGGAAACTTTGTAATAAAATTTGGAGATGCGGAAAGTGGCCCAGAGAATGGCGCACATCATTGTGCATACCAATCCATAAAAAAGGAACAACTACAAAGTGTAGTAATTATCGTACCATCTCACTGATTTCCCATCCAAGCAAAATATTACTAAGAATCATTAAACGCCGTTTGCAACAATACTTAGACAAACAAATTCCCCAAGAACAAGCAGGCTTTGTCAAAGGGAAGGGTACGAGAGAGCAAATCCTTAATATGCGGCAGCTCATAGAAAAGGCCCGCGAATTTAAAATTCCAATAATAATCTGTTTTCTAGACTACCAAAAGGCATTTGATTGTGTGAAGTGGGAAGTTCTCTGGACAGTTCTTCATGAGATGGGAGTTCCAGATCATTTGGCAATATTAATTAAAAACTTATACGAAGATAACTCAGTTAAAATAAGAATTGAAAACCAGCAATCTGATACCTTCAAAACCAGCAGAGGTGTACGACAAGGGTGCATACTATCTCCAGACCTGTTCAATTTATATGGAGAATACATAATGAGGAACGCACTCGATGGATGGAGAGGCGGCATCTCCATTGCAGGAAAAAAGATCTCAAACTTAAGATTCGCAGACGATACAACACTGATAGCAACATCTGAAGAGGAGATGTCGAGACTGATAAAGAGAGTAGAAACCGAAAGCAACAAGTGTGGGCTCAAGATTAATAATCAGAAAACAAAAATCATGATTGTGGACCACGCGAATATCCTCCAAACAACAGGCGCCCTAAATCAATTCGAGAAAGTAGACGAGTTCACGTATCTAGGATCTTCCTTAAGCAATGCAGCCTCCTCCCATACGGAAATTCGCAGAAGAATAGGGATGGCCAAGAACGCGATGAGTCGACTGTCAAAAATATGGAAGGACCGCTCTTTATCCAAAAAACTCAAAATGAGACTGGTACGGACACTCATTTTTTCAATCTTCAGTTACGGTGCCGAAACATGGACAATAAAATCAGAGGATAGGAAAAGGATTGACGCATTCGAAATGTGGTGCTGGAGACGAATGCTACGCGTCTCGTGGACGGAGCACAGATCCAATCAGTCGATTCTCGAAGAGCTAAACATTCAGACCAGACTCTCCTCTCAGTGTCTTGCAAATATTTTAAAGTTTTTTGGCCACATTGCGAGAAGAGACAATGACAACTTAGAAAGATTAATTGTATGCGGAAACGTAGAAGGACGTAGAGGCAGAGGACGCTCACCTATCCGATGGTCAGATCAAGTACAGAAAGCCACTGGAGAGACGTTTTCCGAGTCCATGAGAGCAGCCCAAAATCGCAAGAGATGGAGAGAATTGACAGCCCGCATTGTAGGAAATCACGATCCTCAGCAATGAGGAAACGACAAGAGAGAGAGAGAGTGTTTTTAATAACAAATAGATTCATTCGGTCTACTGGGTGATAAAATTATACTGTCCAATTTTGGATATCAATTCTGAAGATTTGATATTGGACATACTGCGGAATCGGGCAATCTGGCCCAAGTGTCAATACTCAAAGTTTACATATAAGTATTACATAACATAGTAAAATTCAAACATGATAAATTATAAATAGTTTAAGAATAATCAATAATCTTCCAACCGTACCCTAGCTATCAATGTCCGACTCTATCTCTAGATTAAAATTAGGGCAATTGGATGAAAATGTGGAAAGTGGGATGTCAGCTTGGGAAGTCGACGGTACATTGTTGTGCCGATTACTAACTAATACAGGTACTTCCTGTTCGTTAGTCTGAGTTTGTGGATTCCCTGAACGACATAGTCGTGCAACAGGACGATACTTCCATAACGTGAGTATCCCAATTATTACCATTATAGTAATGATCCCGGTGGCCACAAAATAATGCCAATTAGATTCGTGAATCGATCGCCACTGCGTATGCGTCATTTCTTGTTCCAGACTCTCCTCCTCAAGTAACACATGACGTAGCTCTCCTCCTGGTATGTCAAGGTAGGTGTTTAGAGGCGTGTTAAACCTGCGGGGTGTACTCGCCACCAGTTGGGCCACGGGAGTGATTGGCGACTTCAGGTAACTCGTCACTGTTCTGTCCACCCCACTGCTAGTGGGGAGTAATGTAATATTTTTCGTTTGGGCGATACATTTGGGTGAAAGCTTCAGGAATGTGACTCGTTCCAGTACTCTTTCGCTCCGATTTCCATTGCAAATAATGGATATGTGTATCGTGACTGGCGTGATAACTAGCCAGAGGTTGGGAGTACCCATCTTACTCCATTGAGCTGTCTGTATTGTCCTGGCTACCACTGGACATGTGCTATTCTTAGATCGCTCATAAATTTCTTCAAGTATGCAGTTTGGTTGGGTATCCATGTTTCTTATAGCCGTTGGTGAGCACGCTCTCTGCGCCTTTGTCAACAGTAAGCACCTTTCTCTATCTTCCGCAGTCAATTCGAAGTAGTGCAGTGTGTTATAATCTACGACCAGTAGATTCCTTGGGGCGACAAATGTGCGCAACACCGACCCCTCAACGTTAAGTGGTATGGCCGTGACTTTGAGCATTTTGTACTTATTTTTCCCTGTCACTATGAAGTAGCCGATGACTGTTATATATCTGTCGTCATGACTGACTTCTGTTTCTATAATGGGTTGTCGTCGTATTTCGACCCCTTGAGGCAGTATCTGCCCTGCTTTCCCTATTAATTTGGTTATTTCACCCGGTTTCACTATATCAATGAAGTGTCCGTGGTTATAGTGAAGGTTTAATATTCCCTCGTAAAATTGAGGTTATATTCGTTTATGAAGTCCATAACTTGTAATGCTATCGTTTGTATTCGTAACGTGCTATATTCGGTTTCTAGTTTTTGTGCTTTGTCTTCTACTTCGTTAAGTCCTTTAGATATTTCTTGTAGACCTGTGATTAGTGCTTTGTTAAACTTGTTCATTTGCTCGTTTATCCTGTTCTCTGTGTAATTGATTGATGTTATTGTTTCTAACATTATCTTCGCCTGGTGCTGTGATCCCTTTATTAGCTCCTTTTGGTTATTATCTAATGCTTCAATGTTACTGTAGGCTTCGTCATTGACTCCAAATACTGAGGTTAATATTGTTCCTAATATTCCTCTTCTTTCCCTTCCTTTTATTTCTACTGTCAACCCCTCGCTTACTGACTCCGCCTTTCTTTATCCTTCCTCTAACTTCCCTATTATATCCTTACAATTCACGATTTTTATCTCATGACACAGTTCTCGTACGCCTTGTATCATATTTCCTATTAGTTGGTGCTCTGTTCGAATTCTTTCTTTTTCGAGTAACACCTTTATTCGAAATGTTCCCCGGTCTATGACGACCTCTCCAAGGTCTTCTGTGAAAAATCCTGGTACCGGATTATATATTTTATACGGTTCTGCCTTTATGGGTTTTAACATCGTTAAAAACATTATAGCTACTAGTATTTTCTTCCATCTTAGTGCTGCTGCCTTCTTCGGCTTTTCCTGTTTCTCTTCTTCCAGTCGTATTAGCTTATGTATGGGTCTTTTAGTCAGTTTCCCGTTTGCCTTTCTCACTGTTACTACTCTGGTTAATCCCTCCGCTCCAGGGTGTGTTTATGTTACCCTCGCTAATGGCCATCTGCCTGGAGGTGTATCCTCTTCTTTAATTATAACTATTTCTTCTTCTTTTATGTTAGGGTGCGCCTTATGCCATCTATTTCTCTGTTGTAATTGGTGCAGGTATTCCTGTTTCCAAATTTTCCAGAAGTCTCTTTTTATTTTCTCCAATAATCTCCACCTCGTCGGCATCTTCAAATAAGTCGTAAGCTCTTCTTCCCGATTTGGTGATATAATTTCTCTACCTATAAGGAAGTGAGCTGGTGTCAGGGCTATTTTCCCTTCAGGGTCTTCTGATGACCCACATAATGGTCTCGAGTTCATACATGCTTCTATTTGTGCCAGCACCGTACTCAATTCTTCATATGTTAGAACTGTTTCCCCGATGATTCTTTTCAAGTGATATTTCATTATTCGCACTGCGCTCTCCCATAATCCTCCGAAATGTGGTGCATATGCAGGTATGACATGCCACTGGGTACCTAGTGCCAGTAATCCTTGTTTTATCTCGTCATCTATTTTTTGATTTTCTTTTTTCAACAAATTTGCTGTTCCTACGAATGTGGTTCCGTTATCGCTGTATACGTTGTTGCACTGTCCTCTGCGTGCCGTAAATCTCTTGAACGCTGCGATGAATGCATCCGTAGACATATCGCTTACTACCTCAAGGTGTACTGCCGTCGTCGACAGACACACAAATACTGAGATGTAGCCCTTATAGCTCCTCTGTCCTCTGCCTCTCGTGGTACTTATTTTTATTGGCCCGGCATAATCTATCCCTGTGTTAGTAAAGGGATGACTCGGGTTCACTCTGTCTTTCGGTAGATCTCCCATTAATTGTTGTGCTGCTTGGCTTTTATACCTCCTGCACCTTAAACATTTTGCTAGATGATCTTTCACGGTTCTTCTGCCGTTGATTATCCAGTATTTCCTTTTTATGTACTGTAGTGTTTGTTGTAATCCGCTATGTAGATTTCTTGCGTGACTATCTGTTATAAGTAACTTTGTTAATGCACTATCCTTTGGCAAAATTATCGGATGTTTTTCTCCGTACTTTAGATTCGTGTGTCTCAGTCTTCCGGTGACTCTTAGAATTCCTTGTCTATCCAGGAATGGTACCAATGACGCTAATTTATTTTTCTTGTCTAATTGCTGTTTCTTCTCCAGCTTATTTATTTCTTGTTTGAAGTAGGCGTGCTGTGTGTGCTTTATCACCTTTAATAGCGTTTCCTCTAATTCTTGGACTGTAAGCTGACTTTGTCCATTGTCCTTCTTTTTTCTGCATTTGTCTGCAAATCTCCTACAGTATGAAAGTACTCTTCTCATTCTTTCTAAATTTGAGAATCTCTCGCATATGTCCTCCTTTATTGTTGTCGTGTGCACCGTTATTTTCGTTTTGACTTCCTCCTCATTTGTCTCTGGTATTTCTTCTGATTCCTGCGTTAAAGTTTTGTTACTAGTCAGCCAAGTTGGTCCCTTCCACCATAGCTCTGCTTCTAATAATTCTGATGCGGTACTTCCACGTGAGAGGATGTCCGCTGGATTTTCCTTTGTATCTACCTTATGCCAATTTTTCGGTCCTATAACGCCTCTTATTTCCTCTACTCTGTTGGCGACGAACATTTTCCACCTTTTTGATGATCCCCTTATCCAAGCCAGGGTTATCGTTGAGTCCGACCATGCATATACCTCAATGTTTTCCCTGTTCAATGCTTGTAGGGTTTTCTTCATTAAATTTGCTAGTAGTACCGCGGCACACAGCTCGAGCCTCGGTAACGTCGTTTTCCCTTTCAATGGTGCGACTTTCGATTTTGCTATCATTAGATTCGTTTTAATTTCTGGGCCTAATACCCTTGAGTAGATTACCGCTCCATATCCTTTCATAGACGCATCTGCAAATCCATGTAGTTCTACTCTGTTTATCTTGCTTAAGTTGTTCCACCTGGGCAATGTTATTTTCTCCAGATTTACTAATTGCGCCTGGTATGTATTCCACCTGCTTTGTTGGTTGCTAGTTAATTCTTTATCCCAACTGGTCTTTTGCTCCCATAATTCCTGTATGAACATTTTCGCCTGAATTACTACAGGTGCTATCCATCCCAGTGGGTCGTATAGTTTTGCTACTTCTGACAGTGCGTGTCTTTTCGTTATTTTCTTTGCCGTCGTTATCCCTATTTTGAATGTGATTATATCCTCTTTAGGTGACCAGTGTCTTCCTAACGTTTTCCGTACTTCTTCTTGTTTGAATGCCTTGGAGTCTACGTTCCTCATATCCTCCGGTACGTTCTCCATTATTTTTTCTTCGTTGCTCAACCATTTTCTAAGAATGAAACCTCCTTTTCTGAACAGTTGCATTAATTCCTTTTGGGCTGTTTCTGCTTCCTGCACTGTCTCAGCTCCTCCTAGTCTTCTTCTTCTTCTAATGGCGCTACAACCCTTTGTGAGTCTTGGCCTGCTTAACAATGTTCTTCCATTCTGCCCTGTCGGATACTTTCCTTCGCCACTGCCTGATGTTCATGGTTTTAAGATCCCTCTCTACGTCGTCTATCCATCTTTTACGGGGCCTTCCTCTTGTTCTGTTTCCTTGGGGCTTCCATCTCTGGACTACTTTTACAGCTCGATTATCTGGCATTCTTTCTAGGTGACCAAGCCAGTTTAGTCTTTGTGATTTTACAAATCTGACAATATCTGCGCTCTGCATTAGTTCATCCAGCTCGTGGTTCATTTTAATTCTCCACGAACTATCGCTGCATTGGGTTGGTCCAAATATCTTCCTTAGTATTTTGCGCTCAAATATTCTCAGTTGATTTTCATCAGTGGTTGAGAGGGTCCACGTTTCACATCCATATGTGGCCACTGGTCTAATTACTGTTTTGTAGATTCTCAGCTTAGACTCACGATTCAGTAACTTACTTTTCATTAAGTCTTTGTATGTATAAAAACACTTATTACCGCTAAGAATCCGTGCTTGTATTTCTTGACTGATGTTGTTGTTGTCATTTATTATTGAGCCTAGGTAGGGAAAAGTGGAGGCATATTTGTAGGTATGGTTGTCTACCTTCAGATTCTCATGTTCATTCGATTTTGTGCACTCCATATATTTTGTTTTGCTTTCATTTATATATAGACCAAACGTAGCAGCTTCTCGTTTCAGTTCTATGACTTTTTCGCTCAATACCCTTTTGTTGCGGCTTATTATGGCAACATCATCCGCATATGCGCATATTTGCATAGATCTTGTATTAATACAGCCGTTTACATCCAGTTTTCTAACAACAGCTTCTAAAGTTAGATTAAAAAGTGTTGTTGATAAGGCATCCCCTTGTCTAACTCCATTTTCAATATCAAAGGCCTGCATCATATCTCCATCTATTCTCACCATAGCTTTGGAACCCTCCAGAGTCATTCGTATAAGTTTAACCAACTTATTGGGTATCCCTAACATAGATAGTTGCTTTAACATCTTTTGTCGATCTACTCCATCAAACGCCTGTTTGAAATCGATATACAAGTTGTAAATAGGTATGTTATATTCAACACATTTTTCATGTATACCTGATAATATCTTGTAGATGACATTTAAAACTGTTATGCCCCTATAATTTTTGCAGAGTCGTTTGTCTCCCCCTTTGTACATAGGAAGTATGATTCCCACTTTCCAATCTTCTGGGATGACTTCTAGTGTCCATATGCGGTCGATTAGTTTGTGGATACGCCTCCATAGCGCATGTCCACCATTCTTTATCAGTTCTGCAGTTATTCCATCTGTGCCAGGTGCTTTGTTATTTTTTAGATGTTTTATGACGTTTATCGTTTCTTCCAATGTTGGTTGCTCAACTAGTTGTTCTGCTGTGTGGTGAATTATCTCGTTCATCTTCGTTTTGTTCTTTTTCTGGGTTTAACAGCTCTTGAAAATGCTCCTTCCACCTTTCCATTATTTCCTCTTTCTCGCTAATAATTGCCCCATTTTTGTCCTTGCAAACTGTTGACCTTGTTATGTATCCTTAGGTGCATTGCTTGATTTCCTTGTAAAATTTTCTAGCCTCTCTTCTGTTATTATAATCTGTAATTTGTTGTATTTTTCTATTCAACATTTCTCTCTTTTTCCTTCTGCATATTTTCTTTGCATCTTTTCTGAGTTCTTCATATGCCTTTCTATTCGATCGGGAATCCCTTTGTAGACATTTCTGTCTAGCTATATTTTTGCTATTTATTACTTGTTGGCAATCTTGGTCAAACCATTCCTCGTTTCTTTGGCTTGAGGTTTCACCTAATGTTTCCTTTGCCATATTTGTAATTGTCGTTTTGATATTCCATTCTTCTTCAATGTTGTTTTGTTCTCCTCTTTCATTTAATATTACTTTTATTTTCTGCTGCTACTCATTCTTCTTTTTAGGATTTTTAAACATATATGTATTCCATTTTCTTTGTTTGGCGCCTTTCTCTTTTCTTACCATTGATATTCTTTGTTTTATCTTCGATATAACCAAGAAATGGTCCGAATCGCAATTTGCGCCTCTATATGTTCTAAGATCTGTTACGGAGGTTGCCCACCGCTTAGATATTAATATGTGATCAATTTGATTAAATTTATTAGTACCAGGTATCATCCAGGTTCCTTTATGAATATTTTTATGGGGAAAACACGTACTAACAACTCTTAGTTTGTTTGCCATTGCCAACTGTGCCACTCTCATACCGTTGTTGCTGGTAATATCATGTAAACTATGCTTACCAGAGGATTCTGCATATATTTTCTCTTTTCCCAGCTTCGCGTTCATATCACCCAGAACTATAACTGCATCTCTCTTCTGTGCGTTTTCACATTCTACTTGTAGTTGGTCATAGAATTGGTCGGTTACTAGTTCATCTGCTGCTTCTGTTGGGGCATGAATATTAATAATTGTAACATTATGAAATTTTCCCCTTAGACGTATTTTGCATATTCTTTCATTAACTGGAGTAAAACCCAATACTGACCTGCGGCATTTATGGTTTACCATAAAACCCACTCCAAAGTCTCCTTGTCTTTCTGCTCCACAGTAGTACACTTCCCGTCATATAAAACTGGTACACTTTTTTTTCCCAATGTAAACCTGTGTTCAGACTTGACACAATGGTTCGTGAATCAATTTTAGTTGTTGCCATCATAGATAACGGAATTGCACTAAATCTAAATAAAAAAAGAACGTTCAAAAATGTTTAGTTTTTATATAGGTATTATTATTATCATTAACAACAAAAAACCGTATCTAATAAATTTAATATCCAGAGAGAGAGTTAATGCTCAAAATGTTTAAAGGATCTTTAAACGTAGGGTATTGGCACAGGGAACATTGGAATGCATCTACTGTAATTTTATAATGTGTCTGTCACACAGCCCTCCTTTTAGCTGATTTGACAATATTTTCGTTGAAATGGCAACGTGACGTAGAAATTAGAATGTCATATGTGACAAGATCAACTTACACAACTCGAAAAACACGATTTTCGGTTATAAGAGTTGTACCAGTTTTTTATGACGCGAACGGTACATACTGTATTCTTTTTTATTTATGCAACCATGCCCTTTAAATCTGATTTCTTGGAGAGCTGCTATGTCTACTTCGTACTTCAATAGTTCCTGTGCAATACTTTGCATTTTGCCTGCCTGCAGCATGGTTTGGACATTCCAGGTTCCCAGTCGCAAATCCATCATTAAGTCCTTATTCCGTAGCTTTGGTCGTTGTCCGTTGGTCCGTCCGGTTAGTTCATTGTTCGTAGCATTCGTGATAGCTGAGTTTAAGGTGAACAGGTTATCGGCCTATTGCACCCGAGTCCAGTGCCAGGGCTGCTGGCTATAGCTTCTGAACAAGCTATGCTTTCTCCCTTCCTCGTCCGCCCTGACCCTACCTTCCATTGGGGTTGGTTACCCAATCTCCAATAGGGTTGCTCAGGTTTACCGGGGTTCACCCGTGTGATCAAGATCACACTTCTTGGAGGTGAGGATAGGAATTGAGTAGGAGAGGCTAGAGATGTTATCTGGAAGCAACATCTTATATTGCGCCTCACTACTCCTTTGAACCCCAGGTCCAGCTCCTCCTAGTATATCGTCTACATACATGTTTTCTTTTACAATTTTCGATGCCAACGGGAACCTCGCTCCTTCGTCTTCTTGTAATTGTTGTATTGTTCTTAACGCTAAAAAGGGTGCTGCGGCCGTGCCGTATGTCACCGTCGTTAAGTTATACTCTTGTATGTGGTCCTTTGTGTCCTTTCTCCACAAAATTTTTTGATATTTTTGGCCTTCTTCTGCCATTCTGATTTGTCTAAACATTTTTTCCAGATCCGCTGAGTATGCTACCTTATTGGATCTCCATCGTAATAGTATATTTGTCAAATCTTGTTGTAATTTCGGCCCTGTGTGCATAATATCATTCAGGCTTACTGCCGATGAGCTTTTGCTTGATGCATCAAACACGGCTCTTATTTTCGTTGTAGTACTGTCCTCTTTTCTCACTGGATGATGAGGTAAGTAGTACCCATCTCCCTGGTTTTCTGCTATTACCATATGACCTTGGTTTTCATAATCTTCCATGAATTGTCTGTAATTCGCTTCTAACTGTTTGTCTTTTGCAAACTTCCTTTCTAGTTGCATCAATCTGGCGAATGCTTGCTGTTTAGATTCTCCTAACTTTGCGACGTCTTCCCTAAACGGAATTTTTACTTCGTATCTCCCTTCTTCATTCCTTTTTACAGTCTGTCGATACAGTTCTTCACATTCTTGTTCTTCCACTGAGAAACTTGTGTCCTGATTTACTTCTTCTAATTCTCAGAAGTTCTTTATTTGTACGTCCATTTCTTGTCTTGATATCATACAGCATACTTCTGCTTTTATATTCTCCCTTTCTCGTGCTATTCCCGAAACTATCCATCCTCGTTTGGTGTTTTGACTCAGGAGTCCATTACTTATTCTGTGCATCCCTTCTGTCAATATGTAACTGTATTCTTTTACTCCTAGTAGTAAGTCTATCTTCCCTACCTTGTAATATCTTGGATCTGCCAGTATTGCATTTTTCTCGTTATAGTCCGGTAGAATTATATCCTGTTCCGGTAAATTCCTTGTTATCTTCGGTAGTACTAGTGCTTCTATTTCCATCTCGAAGTCACTTTCGTAATGAGTTTCGATTAAAAGTTTCATACTCCAGTTGGCTGTTTTTTCTCCTGACGAGCCTCTCCCGGATATGGTCGCCTGTATGGGCTTCCTTGTTGTTCCTAGCGTCGTCGCAGCTTGTTCCGTTATAAATGCGCATTGTGACCCTTGGTCGATTAGTGCTCTCATTATGTGTGAATCTCCTTTCGCATCTCTTATGCGTACCACAGCTTTCGCTAGTAATGCTTCACCTTCCTTATGGCTTGCACAGTTTACTGAATTCTGCCCTCTTTGTTGGTCGTTGCTATTCCTATGCCCATTGGTATCTTGTGTATTTTCTCGCCTTCCGTTATTTTGTTCTCTGGCGTTGTATGGATTATTATTTCCTCCTCTGTACCTATCAGCTTGGTACCCGTTTCTTCTATTGTTTGAATCTCTTCCATTTCTTTCTTGTGTTTGTTCTCCTTTCGTTTCATTGGAGTTTCTTTTGTTGCTTGTGTTTCCTTTTTCATAATGCAACATATGGTGGTGGTCTCCGCCACAGTGTCTGCACCTATATTGTGAATAACATTGTTTTTCTTTTTTATGTGCTAGGCAGTTTGTACACAATCCTTTTTCTTGTATCATCCTGTTCCGGTCTCTTACATTGAGTTCCTGAAATTCTCTGCAGTTCGGTACTCCGTGATCTCCGTTGCATATCACGCAACGTGTTCTTGGTTTCCTAAGAGATCCTCCTTGCTTCTCTTGTCTTTTTTCTGACTCCAGCAGTTCCAGTGTCTGCAATCTTCGCTGTAAGAATGTTTGTGTCGATTTGTACGTCGGTATCTCTCTACTGTCTCCAATGAGGTTTTCGTACAGCCTCCTAGTTTCATTGTCCCATTTCGTTATGATAATTCGGGCTATCAATGGGCTCCACGCTTCCGTGTCTGTTCCTAACCCTCCTATGGCTTCCAGACTTTCGTGGAAGATGTCATGTAGTGATTTCAATGCTCTAGCAGAAGATTCCTTTACTTCCTGCGCTAGTAGCATCCTGTCTATTAATTTAAACAATATCATCCTTGGGTTCTCATACCTATCTTTTAGCATGTTCCAGGCCACTTCGTAGTTGGCCTCGGATATGTTTAAGTGTTGTATCATTCTGTTGGCTTCCCCTCTTACTTGAGTTTTTAGGTACTGCATTTTTTCTGCGTTTGATAACTGGTCGTTTTCATGTATTACTTTAGTAAACAGATCGTGGAAAGTTCTCCACGTTTCATATCTGCCTTCATACACAGGGATTTTTACCTGCGGTAATGTCACACCGTCCCTCCTCTGTGTGCTTTCTGGCCGTTGCATTCCTGGCCTTATTTTCCTTAAAACTTCCCTGACTTTCCTCTTTAGATGATTTATTCTCTCTACTTCTCCATTATCTGTAGCGTCTAGTTCCTCATTTACTGCTGCTTCAATCATTAGTGTATTCACCTTTTCCATGTATTCTCTTAACTCTGACTGCAATTCTTCATCCTCCTGCAAGTCTTGTTCATTTTCTGGCCGTAATAATTCCTCGATTCTTTGTTTTCTTATCTGTATCTCCTTTACTTTCGGTGCTTTTCCTCTTTTCAGCACCCTTCCATATTCTTCCAACAGGGTTTTCCCCTCAATGTATGTCTTAAATACCTGATCATAGTATTTTGTTTCAAAATATTTTTCTTTCGTTATACCCCCTTCTAGCAGCTTTTCGTGGTTATTCAAAAATTTTGCCCAATATTCTTCTAATTTTTCCTGTCTATCCCGGATGTATTGTTGATTTTTCCGAGATTGGGAATCCTTTTTTGTATTTGAAACGAGTTTCGCTATTTCTGCTCCTATTTCCGCTTGCTTAACGTATACACTTTCCATGATTATTTTTATAAATTTTTACATTCAGTGGTAAATATATTAGACAATACGAAATGTACGTTATTTATTAAATAAGTATACCTGTACTATTACACTTTCTTTTCTATCGGAATGTGCAATTTAGCGAAATATGAGTTTGACCTTGCCTGCTGTGCTATTCTTTGTACTGAGGTAGGTTAAGATGTAAACAACACACTCTCACAATGATATATATATATTGTTATCAAAATAAATGAAATTATTTGCTACGTAATTATTTTAATTTTTCGAAATAAAGTATTTAATTGAAATTAAAAGCAAGCTATATGTATGAACGTTTCTTTTTTCAAATTGTCATACAAAATTACTGTTTAGTGAATTTTAGTTGTGAATGACGTTTATTTTTGTTTTATCAATTATCTGTATTATTTAAATGGTATACATTCTAAAGTACATTATTATACGATTGATAGAGTGGAGATTGTTGTTCTAAATTGTTAAATTGTAATAAAAAAAAAACTTGTTAAATTGTAAGATTGTAAAAGTTGGAAGATTTTGTAATTATTCAAAAACTTACGGTTTTTTGTGTTCTTAGACGTTGAGGATCCCTCGCTTCTGGTGGGTTCTGCAATCGGTCCTGTCCTTTGGCTGCTCTGCGGCTCTAGTATGGCTCTCGGCTTTGGTACTGCTCTCGGCTCTAGTATGGCTCTCGGCTTTGGTACTGCTCTCGGCTCTAGTATGGCTCTCGGCTTTGGTACTGCTCTCGGCTCTAGTATGGCTCTCGGCTTTGGTACTGCTCTCGGCTCTAGTATGGCTCTCGGCTTTGGTACTGCTCTCGGCTCTAGTATGGCTCTCGGCTTTGGTACTGCTCTCGGCTCTAGTATGGCTCTCGGCTTTGGTACTGCTCTCGTTCTCCCGGGTCTAGTGGTCTCTCTCTGCTACTGAGGGTGTTGCTGGCGTGGACTGTATAGGCTCTCTCAAACTTCCTTGAAGTATTCTGTTTCTCGATAGGACCATGAACAAATTCCCCTTCGTTGGCTCAGTGAAGATGTTCGTTCAGTTGTAATGGAAACACCAAATAATAGTAGCAGAGTTTATTGTTGAGACGTACACTATGGGTGTACGTCTTGCTGAAAAACGACGTGTCGACAGCCATCTAGATAAGGCAGTAAGGTGGTTTGTAATCTTCCCGAAAATTTTCTGGACGTTTCTCCGATGTATTTTATTGCAACTATTACAGGTTTTTACAAAACCAGAAATATAAAAACAATATCGAAGTTACACACCAAACTAAAAACACCCTTAAATATTAAAGCAAGCTCCAATGTACTCAGTGGCGGTTCCTTCATAAGTGCACATGTGCCCGTGCACTCCCACATTATTTTCATACAAACGTGTATACTGTAACAGTAATTGAAATCAGAAATCATAAATCCGAGCAATTTATAAGTAATAGGTAATATTTAATTGTTTTTACTCTATTTAGACATTCGGAAACTTCACGAGTTCGAGACATGAGACACAATCTCCAGTGCACAGTTCAGCTAGCAATGAATTTTCATATCCCCAATTACCACCCACTGCACACTTCTCCGCGAGCTCCCTATGGTATACATTGACTGGTGTGCACAAATTGAATGTGATCCTGTTGTGATTGTAACGTGTGCGGCACATATACATTTAAATTTTGCTGTGTCGCTTATTAAAGTTCGGATTAATTTAAGAATGGAGGGACTTGTGAATGTTAGCGTGGAATATTTAAAATCAATTAAATTTTCTTCAACATTTTTAGAAGAAAAATTAAAAGTTCCGGTCGTCCTAAACCAAATTTGTTAATTACGAATGTAACAAAATACAAAAGTCTGGATTATGAAAAACTGATTAGTTGTGTGGGTATGCTACTAGCAATACTCTTTCTGGTTTTCCTTGGAAAGATACGATATAATTCCAAATAGTAAACACGGTTTTCCTGGTTAATTCTTTGGAGATGAGGAATCAGAATAGACAAAACACGGCATTAATGTATATGGTATAATTAATATTTATCTGAAAAAATTAAAAAGCATCAACATTCAAAGTAAATTTTGAAACATACAGCTCAAATTTTCCTAACTATAATCGGTTCACAATTTGTCGATAGCTCACTACAAGTTTAACCCTAATTAGAGAACTGAAATACAGACAGGATAATACGATATAATAGTAAAAACCAACCTGAAACTGACCGTTTAAGATGTTTTCGACTAACCCACCTTGTATCTGAAGGAATACAATACAGCAGTCAACCTTATAATCCAATTACGAAGGTATTTTGGTAACAGATGACCGACCAGTGTCGTAGAGTATATGATTGAAACATTTATTTGAACTAAATAAATATATTTTTTAAATTGTTATATTAATTGTATTTTTGTTTTAATAAAACTTCTTTCTTTTATTCAAAAATAAAAAGTTTCTTGCCATTTGTAAAAGATACATTAATTTAATTAAAGGGAAAGGCGCCAAATGTCGCCTGGCAAAATTTTCAATGTGTTTTAAATGTATCCATTATTTTCGAGTCTGGAGAAAACTAATATTTTTGAAAAATTTTAACGCAGAATGAAAGATTACATTATTACTGAGGGCAGAAAGTCCCTGAAAACTTCTACAATGTTTATTTTAATGTTATGTAATAGGGGTGAAAATAAAAGAGAAAATATAGTATAATTTTTAATTGAAAATATTGTATGCAAAAGAAACTTTTTATTTATTCTAATAAATATTTTATTCTGCCTTTAAATTTTTCAAAAATGATTTTTAGTTTTCTCAGGATTTGAAAAAAAAATGGATACACATTGAACATTTTGACAAGCGACATTTTGCGCCTTTCCCCTTTAATACCTTACGATTACAACTACTATTACTTACCTTATATAATTACGATTAGAAAACTATTCAAATTCAAAATAAATAGGATCAACTTCGGAATCCGAGTCGTATTGAGGGTTAATAATTAGGTTAATAATCTCTACGGTCGTATCAATTATGTTATCAAGATCCCACATTTTTTGTTCTTCTTCTATTACATGTCTTACTGCATCTTTCCAGTTTTGTTCTGTAATATGTTGTAAAGACTCGTATAACAATTCACGTACAGCTTGTATTTTATATGACGTATTTTTTCTAGCCACATAACTTTTCATTTGTGCCAAATGAGTTCAATTGGATTTATTTCGCAGTGGTAGGGTGGAAGTCTAAGGACTGTGATGTTTCGCCTTTCCGCCATTTTGTCAACTACGTATTTCTTGAACTTAGATTTGTGTTGCCGGGCAATTTTTAAAAGTTCTGCTTTTATCATAAGGTGCATTATCTAATACTATAATTGAATTTGGTGGTATGTGTTGAATCATCTGCTCAAAATACTCTTCGAAAACATCAGCTGTCATCTCCCCGTGATAGTCTTTTGTGCTTTTGGACTGAAATGCCAACAAACCATGCTTAACAAATCCTTTTTCACTGCCAATGTGAGAAATTATTAATCTACTGCCTTTACCAGAAGGTGGGGAGATACCAGTAGACCAACCTTCCATAAAGGCTTGCCTGGAGCTTAATATATTTTTATCTGACCAAATTTTTTTTAGAGTATGACCTGAGTTTACCCACGTTTTATCCTGGTAGAAGATTGGCCTTCCTTCAGCCCGGAATTTTCGTATGGATCTTAGATAATTTCTTCTCCAACATATTATCACCTCAGGAACGCCTATGATGATACAAATTTTTCGACCGTTTTATGACTTTGAGACACATGCCGACGATCAAGTAGTCATCGCACAAGATGAAGAAGATCTCAGCTTTATGCTCAGAAAACTAGAAGAAGAATATAAAAACAACGGAATAGAAATAAACTTAGAGAAAACCGAATACCTAACAACAGAAAACAAGGATATGAGAAACCTAGAGATAGACGAGGGAAGACAAATAAATGGAACAGATAAATTCAAGTATTTAGGAACCATAATATCGAACCAGGGAACAACAGAAGAAGATATAAACAACAGACTGAGACAAACAAGAAACTGTATAAGACAACTAAACTCAGTGTTGTGGGATAAGAACATTACGATAAAGACAAAAAAGAGAATATATAATACCCTGACAAGAAGTATCCTGACATATGGGTCCGAAAACTGGACAATAAACAAGAGAAATAGAAGTAGAATAAGAGCAGTAGAAATGGAGTTCCTGAGGAGAAGCTGTAGACTTACAAAAAGACAGAATTGAAAACGCAGAGATTAAGCGGAGAATGGGAGTGCAATCAGACATAATCGACTATATAGAGGAGAAGAGACTATCCTGGTACGGTCATCTCAGAAGAGCAAACAGAGGACGCTGGATAAACAAAATCACAGAATGGAGCCCGATTGGAAGAAGAAAGAGAGGAAGACCCCGAAGGTCATTCAGAGACGAAATCGACGAGGCTATGGAGAAAAGAACCCTGCGAGATGGAGACTGGAATGACAGGGAAAATTGGAGAAAACGGTTGAGTGAAGGAAGACAGTGAAAACTGTGGAAATCCTTAGTAGTAGTAGTAAACAAATTAAGGACTTAATTGGATATTATTTATAGAAGATCCGATTTTAAAGAACTTTTCGAAGAATTTTTCCGAAATAATTGTAATTCTTAAGTACTTGTTACGATGGCAATGACAACCGTAGAAGTAGAACGATGTTTCTTTACATTGAAACGTATCAAAACTTTTCCTAGAAGTACTATGGGACAGGATCGACTAACTGTACTCGCAATGTTGTGACTTGAAAAAAAAAATATTCAAGAAATTCCAAATTTGAATGAATTGGTTATTGAAGAATTTATCTCAAAAAACACAGGCGTCTTAACTTGCAATAAAAAACTTATTTGTAACATACAACTTCATTGTGTATAGTTTTTTGGAAGTATAGTTTTCTTATCTCGGGCTACGAATGGAGCGGTGGATCGCGCTGAGGTGTGAAAAAATAAAACCGACTATACTGTTAATTTTATAATACATGATATACTGACAACTGATCCTACTTTTAACTGTAAATTGTTGAGTGGGTGTCCAGGCAATTCCAATGAATTCAAAAACTCTGCATAGCAGAGTAGTAGATTCAATCGAATATACATATAAAATCTAATAAAAAAACGGTCCAGCCGTTTCGAAAGAATGTGGCAACTAACTCTGTGACACAAATAAGTATGTCACACTAATTTCGCTATTAAAAGATAGGGGTTGGTAATAGAAGGGTGAAAATTAAAGGTTATAACGCCTCTTTGCTTCAATAACGTGACAAGTGCAAAAACTCAATTTTTTTTTATTTGATAATTAAAACCGCCGTGTCAAACTTTATTTTCTCCGAAAACGCGGTATCTATTCAGTGAGTAATGGCAAATATATAAGGAAAAGAGACAGCGGAAAGGTGCTACTTTGCGATGTCACGCTATCTCTTTCTTCAGAGTGCTTTGTTTCAACGAGACAAGACAGTTGTCACTCCGCGCGCGAGGAGGAAGGTGCACTAGTTTTTCGACAAGAACGTGATATCACCACAATATTACATTGTGATTGCAAAGGTATGTATTCATTAAATATTATTTTTTTATTCTATAGTGTGATATGTCTATTTTAAAACAGTGTTGTTGAAAAATGTCCTTGGAGTGTGAATTGGTATATATCTTCGTGTCACACTATTGCTGAAAATATATAAACTTTGCTTTGTGTTATCTACGGATACCACGTTGTATATGATAAAAGTTTTCCCAGTACAAAAAACAAGATCAAGATACATACTGATGTTTCGTTCTTCCAGAAAAAAACAATATTTTTATGAGGATTATTTTTAAATATTACATTGTTCATACTAAAATAAATAACTAGTATGTACTTATTTTTTCAGATGGAATCGCGATCTAAGAGGATCCTTGAACTTGCAATGGCAACCGAGAAATCGAACAATTCCGTTCTAATGAGTAGTACAGGTATGTAAGTTTTAGTTATCTACGAATTATTTAGGCACCCATTAGACGATAGGTTTTGCTGTCATTTATCGCCGATTCTGGCTACGATTGACCGAAAACTTGTGTAAAATTTAAATATCTGTGTCAGGTACGGTATGCCTAACAGGTTCGAGTATATGACTTTTATTACTATTATCTTCTGATTTATTCTTATCTTCTATTATATAATATTATTAAATTTGACGTACCGTTTTTTAGATAATGACACAACATTAAACATACAGAATGGAACTTCAAACATAGAGGACTCAATGTTAACAGAAGAAAAAGTTGATTTAACAGTTCCGAATCGTACTCGTTGTAATTCGACTAGCAGTAGCTCGTCTAGTGACTCGTCAACCAGCTCATCAAGTAGTAGTTCTTTCAGTGAAGGTAATTTTATGTATTCAATTAATGTTCATTTTAATGTAATCAAAAGCATTTAATTTTTTTTACCTAATTCTAGTAATATTCTATTTAATGTAATCAAAAGCATGTCATGTTTTTATCTAATTCTGATAATATTCTAATCATAATTTTCTTTACAGATACCGACGACTCCGTAAAAGACCAGACTATGAAGATGTAGAACTAAGACATCGTAATCGAAGAAATGCTTCATGTTCTGATGAACAAAATTTACCTTTCAGCACAGTAAATCAAGACGATATTTTATATGAAAGTGTGAATCTGCTACCTAGGGAAGACTATGAAATGATACCTAATAACCTTACACCAATACAAAGTGACCCATCTGATAAAGAAAATATAAGTGCCTCTCAACAGAAGTTAAACAAATACAAATTGTAGTCCAAATAAAGTAGGAAAAAAAGACGGAGGCAAGAAGATAATTGGCAAAAAAATGTAGTAAAGAAACTGAGAAATAGTGGAAAATCTTATCAAACACTAAAGGCAAAGAAAAACATTCCAGAACGAACATTGAAACCATCTTGCAGAGAAAAATGTGCTTTTAAATGTCGGTTAAATATCACAGAGGAGCGACGTTTGCAATTATTTAAAGAATACTGAGATTTAGGAAACATCGAAAAACAGTGGTCATTTATCGCAAACAGTGTTGAAGCAGTCATCCCAAAATATAGACACGTTAAAATAGATGCCGATGGGAATATTGCACCTTCTCGTGGCAATAACAACGCTTTCTTTTTAACTGTTGCTGTGTAAAGACTAGAGTGTGTAAACTATTTTTAAAAATACTCTAGCAATTAATAACCGTCCTATTGAAACGGCCTTAAAGAAGAAAAATAGAGAGAGCAACATTTCAGCAATGAAAGATAATCTAGGACGTCATGAAAATAGATATAAGGTAGATGAAAGCGTTAAAAATGGCGTTAAAACATTTATAGAATCAATACCAAAAATTGAATCTCATTACATAAGAGCTAACTCAAAAAGATATTACATTGATGGCAGCAAAGCGATTACCGACCTACACAGAGACTATGTTACAAAGTGTAAATCACTAAATGTACCTTTTGCCACATATTTGATGTTCTACCGTATATTTACTCAAGACTTCAACATATCATTTTTTGTTCCTAAAAAAGACTTGTGTGATGTGTGTGAAGGTTATAAAAATAGCACCGAGGAAGAGAAACAACAAATAAAAGAGAAATACGAAACACATCAAAGTGAAAAAGTTCTCTCACGTATAGAGAAAGAAAATGATAAAAAAGACAATAAAATTCTGGTCGCAGTGTATGACTTGCAAGCAGTATTCCAGTGCCCAAAGGGGAAATCTCGGTCTTCTACTATAAATCGAAATTGAATATTTTTAATTTAACCATATACAACATTCAGAATAACTGTGTTGAAAGCTATGTTTGGGATGAGTCAAACGCCCATAGAGGTGTGAATGAAATCGGTACATGTGTTTACAAGTACCTTAAGAAAGTTTCAGAAACATCCAACAATTTGGACGTTGTGTTTTACTCGGATAATTGTGCAGGCCAGCAAAAAAATAAATTTATGATCTGTATGTATCTATACGCAGTAAAAACAATTGAAAATCTTAACTCAGTAACGCATAAATATTTGATAAAACGAGGGAGATTCTGCTCATTCTCAAATTGAGAGAGAAATTAAACGCCAATTAAGATCCGGCCCTATGTATAGACCTGACGCATTCATTGGTGCCGTAAAGGCTGCAAGGAAGAAAAGCGAGCCCTTCCATGTTAATGAAATGTGTTTCGCCGATTTTTTTGACTTGAAGAGTTTATGCAATCAAATGAACTTTTCTTTGCTGAAAGATGAAAATAATGAGACAGTAAAACTAGCAGGTTTAAAGGTGATTCAACTTAAAAAAAGCGAACCCGATGCTATATTTTTTAAAAATTCATACGCTGACAAACAATTTCAGAAAGCTGTAGTTATTAATAAAAAGAAAAAGAGCAACAATTTGGAATTGAGAGATGCATACAGCGCAAAACCAGGTATGCCTGAAAAGAAAAAAGCGGATCTCATGGATTTGGTTAATAAAAACCTAATTCCAAGATATCACAGGCCATTTTATGAATCATTGTAATTTTAAAAGTCACGTGTTATTGCTTGTTTTGACAGACAATATTTTCAGTGTTACATTTTCGTAATTTAATAAAATTATTTCGTTTAGAATTTAAGCTTTTACACATTATTAAGTACCTTTAAGAAATAATTTTAATTTAAGAATTATTGCACTTTAATTTTGCCTTGTAGTTCTGTTATTGGTTGTTATAGTTACACTTTTTCAATAAAGAACATATTCTCAAATCTAAAATATTTTATTTCGACAACGTTTGTTTATTGTATAACCCAGTAACATAACAAAAATAATATCATCAACAACGTGATAAGTCAGTTTGTAACATTCGTCTTATTACATTTTTGCAGGAAAAGTGTGACATATTATCACCTTTTTCGTAAATATGCAAATTTTTAGCTAAATTTATTACATCATCAGGCCTATCTAATATTTTCAGAGACGTAATTAGTTAACACTTATAGTTAATATTAGATGGACTATAAAAATGCATTCCTTTCGAGACAATAATTTTTTTTAAGTTAAAAATGACGCTCCTGTAAAATTGTACTTTTTAACTTAACATATTATTGAAGCAAAGAGGCGAATATGTATTGTTCAATGCCACGTTGTAAAAAAAATAAAAATAAAAATGTTGTCCAATAAATAGTAATAGAAGGGTGAAAATTAAGGGCTATTGTATTTCTTAACGCCACATCGTAAAAAAGCAAAAATAAAAAATTTTGTAAACAAAATTAAAAAATGTTGGTGAACCACTCTTACCCCTTATGGGTATGAAAAATAGATAACGAACTACTTTCAGACCTACAGAATACACATGTAAAATTTCATAAAAATTGGTTTAGCCATTTTGGAGAAGTATGGCGACTAACTTTGTAACACCAATATCGTTATTAAAAAAAGGTGTTAGTAATAGAGGGGTAAAAATTAAAGTCTGTATGTATTTTTAATGCCACATCATAAAAATATAAAAATAAAAAAATTGGTTTAAAAAATTTTAAAAAA
The DNA here is from genome assembly GCF_040954645.1 of Diabrotica undecimpunctata. Classification (NCBI taxonomy): domain Eukaryota; kingdom Metazoa; phylum Arthropoda; class Insecta; order Coleoptera; family Chrysomelidae; genus Diabrotica; species Diabrotica undecimpunctata. Next base: position 86,985,675 of record NC_092809.1, on the reverse strand, counting down.
TGTTTGGATTAAACCACCCTTACCAGGGGTATAAAAAATAGATAAAACCTTATTCTCAGACCTACAGAATACACATGTACAATTTCATCAAAATCGGTCCTGCCGTTTAGGAGAAGGAAGGCAACAACCTCAGGAGTTCCCCAGCGGTCTGCTTAAGTTTAAATTAAGTTAAATTTAATTGAATTAAATTAGATTAGATTGATTTTCTCAGGGTTCTTTACTACAAACGAAAATATTTTATCTTCAATTCGTGACTTCTAGTATTTTCTGGATGCTGGTTTTCTTTAGGGTAGACAAGAATAAAATTAAATCAAATTAAATTATAGTATATATTTTGAAAAATAAGCTGGAGTAAATTCTGAGAATACTATCTTCGAACCTCGAAATACATAGGCGTGCACATCTTCTAACTAAAACGTAATCTTAAAAGCAAAGTTTGCGTTTTTTTTATTATTTACTAATTTATTTGGATATTTAGAACAAAGAAATTAATCCAATCCAATACTGGTTTAAAATAAAAAGATACACATAAAAACAATAAAAATTCTATTAATTGTGAATGAACTTTCTTAAAAAACAAACAAAATTTTATTATGTGCCAATTATCTGATTTGTGAATTCAATTCTTTTTAATCAATTACTTTATGATATGGGTTTTAAAAAGCATATATGGTACAAATACAACGCTTATTTCACAAATAATTTGACTGACCTTTTTGATTTATTCTCTGTCATGTTTCTCGATGGACACTGATTTATTCCCCGATTGTATACACACAAAACTATCTAATTCTTCAAACACGTGTTCCTCCTTCCAAAACTGTTACAAAAAACAGCACTCGTTTAGATTCTCTCCAAAATTAACCTCCGACTCGTTTCAAAATTATAATAATGACACTCAGCCAAATGGTTTTCCTGCGTCGACTGGATATCTCGTACAAACGTTATATAAATTTTCTTTCTTTACTTACAGAGTTAGGTGTCTCTTCGGATACAAGGAGTTTGGGATTCTCGACCTGGTCTCGATTCGCCTTCAACTATTCTGCTATCGCCAACTTAACTCACAAACAACTAATACTTATTTTTCACACACTGTTCTCAAACTGGACTTCTCGTTCTGGATGGTAAAAATACAATGATTGAAATTTCCTGGTTCAATTTTCAAATCCACTGTCCTATTCTCCTATCCTCGTTCTTCCTAGACAATCATACACATTCATTCTTTCTACCTATCTTCAAAATTTCCTATTTTTAAATTTTAAGACATCAAGCGTGTTTTACCCACATAAGTTTTTCCCTAAATTAACAGAAGATAATACCGACTAATCTTTCTTTTGTGTCTATAGACAAATCCGTATTTGTAAAAGATAACGTCTAATTCATAGCATTACCTTCAAAGAAAAATAATATACAAATTGCCACTATACCATGCCAAAAATACTTGGGGCACATTGTGAGAGGTGAAAAGTACGAACTTTTAAGAAATATCATGCAGGGCAAAATTAAGGGCAAAAGAAGTGTGGGAAGAAGAAAAATATCGTGGCTTCGTAATCTACGTGAATGGTTCGGGTGTAGTTCGATTGAACTTTTTAGGCGCGCTGCTAACAAAGTCGCAGTGGCCATGATGATTTCCAATCTCCGTTAGGAGTGGCACGAGAAGAAGAAGACATGCCAAAAATACCATTGTCTATCAAACATTAATTTGAAGTTTTTATCTGATACAAAACCATGTACAATTAGTTGTAAGATTTTAAACAATATTTAATACTTTTTAAATAACCCAGAAATATTTTTCCTATACAAATTGTTCTTAGAAACTATTCACTATTGAAGTCCACTGTTCCCCGAAAACACATCTTAATTATAAATCATTATATTTACAAATTCTTAACCTTAAACATTTATTTTATTCTTGATCTATTTTAGAATCATAACAATATATTATATATACAGTGTAGGTAAAAGTTTATGGTCGGTATGGTAAAATTTAACAGGATATCTAACACAGATATAAAATCATATTTTCAGCGAATATGTAGACAAAGATAACAATCATATTTCCCCTTGGTCTCCCCTCCATATTTCTTATTGACGCCCATTGCCCATTAGTGAGACGATTAGTTCCGATCAGAGATATTTTACATATCTCTGATTCCGATTCTAAGATACCTAAGAAACTAGAGGTGGGTCTTTGACATTTTAAATATACAAATAGTACTTACATTTATATACGAAAATGGTTGCGTTTCGATTTAATTTGAGTTTCTTACCACTCCCTAACACGTGTTTCTGGGTCTACCCGTCATCAGAGAGAGTTTGTAAGAAAACTCAAACCAAACCAAAACGCACCGACTACTCTGGCAATTATAGAAAAAATAATTACCAGAGTATGCTACTAGAGACATCTAAATCTTAATTGCTATTGACACATTTAACTTCAACTTACATTTATATTACACATTATTAAATCGCGAATCGTCTAAATTTACATTTAAAAACATAAGTTTTTCAGATTTTGAACATGTGTTCACAAGGAACAGATTTTGTTACAATACTACAATATTTTATGAATATAGTGGTTAAGTTAGGATACACATGGCGATGGTTTTTCCACTACAGTAATGGACAGTTCCAATCTCCGTTCGAATTTTTTTGTGGGTAATATATCATCTGACAAATACATGTCGACTTCTTTTATATCTCTCGATACAGGTGTATGTTTAGATGAGTCATGTCCAATTCATCAAAAATACACCATAGACGTAAGTCATCTTTATCAGTTTCTTTTTCTTGTACTGGTTGATTTTCAATAGTACAATCTTCTTTTTCTTTTTTCATGGAAGTAACCAGCTTCTTAACTCTTTCTTTTGTTTTTTTACCTTCATTTTTATCAGAAAATCCCTGCATTTTAAATCATTATTTGTCATTTACGAATCTACGGTTTCTCACTGGTAAGCCAACTAGTTGATGGTTGATTCAAAAAAACTACGTTTGTGTAGACGTAAACAGAGGAGCAACGAACACTTTACGTCGACGAAGACGATTAGTTGATCTGAAAGACTACTACAAAACTAAAAATAACTCTTTCGGGACAGTGGACAGTCGGGCTATAGGTTAACGTTGAAAATAAAATAACTAGGTATTCTGATTAATGAATGAGTTTCGATTTACGATTCATCTGCATTTTCGAAGGTGATACATACTTCCATTAATAAAAATATTAGTTTAGAACAAAAGAAACAAATAGATATGAATTTACTAAACCTATGCAAAAAACTCGTTTCATCCGTTTTCCATAGTTGAAGAACGAGCTTTTAAAAAGTTGGCAGGGTGGATTCCTGGATATAAACCGCCAACAAGAAAAACTTTGTCAGGTTCATTACTTCATGAATGTTATATCAAAACTGAGCAAATTATTAGATCACATTAAAGTTGTTAAAGAAGTAGAAAATATCTGTATTACTACTGACTATGATTGATTGATTGGCGGTCAGACTAGTTGGACGTATGTAGTGTCGCTCCGAAATTAAATTCCAATTTTGGGTGGTTTCGAGTGTAATCTGCATGCAAATTAGTGTAAAGTGTATTTAAAAGGACCTTTATGTAAGTAAATAATCAGTTATCTGATTTTGAACTGTATTAAATTAATAGTTAGTTTTAATTGCCCTACGGATAAAAGTGAAACTTCTGAGTGGTCGAAACGAGTTGAGCTTTTTGCGCTGGACGGGTGATTAAGAACGGTAAACAATAATAATTATCAACAAAAACAATAGGTCTGTTATTCAGGTTTCGGTAAAACTATACAGAATAAAAAGGCTGAATTTATTTGCTGTTTTGATATTGATTGTATTTTTGTATTTACAAGTGGTAGAAGTCGAAACTGATTAGGATCGAGAATAATAGCTAAGATTTAACTGTAGAGGTAGGTGCGGCGCTTGTCGAGATTTGTAACCGTTACTTATAATATTTATATTTATAAATACTCTAATTATTTGAATAAGAAGAAAAATGGCGGATGGTAAGGTTGATGAAGATGGTAAAAGAAAAAGCAAAGAGGAGATAGATATATTTAGCAGGAGCAGAAAAGTGAGCCGAACGTCAGACAGGTCGAAACCAACAACGAATGAAACCAGCAGCCAGAACGAAATGATGGAACTAATGAGACAAATAGCAAGCGATAATAAAAAGAAAAACAATGACCTGGAAGAGATAAAAAATACAATGGGTAATATGATTGAGGAACTAAAAGAAATTAGGAAGGAAAATAGTGAATACAAATTGCAAATGAAAGAAATAATAAGAGAAAATGAAAATCTAAAGAAAGAAATGACAACGATGAAACAAAAAATAGATAAAATAGAATTAGCATTGGAAGCATGTCAGAAAGAAAAGAAGAAAAATAACCTAATTATAAGAGGCTTACCAATAGACACAATAGAAGCAGAGCAACTGGAGAACTTCATAGAAACAAAAATGGGAGTAAAATCAGAAATAAATAGGGTACAAAAGATAAATGAAACAATGTGTGTTATCGAATGTAAAAAATTCGAAGATAAAATGAAAATACTGAAAGCCAAGGGTAAACTAATAAACTATAAGCAACATAGAGTATATATAGAATTTGATCTAACATTAAAAGAGATAGAGATACAAAGAAATCTTAGGAAGATAGCAGCAGATGAAAAGACTAATGGGAAAAGGACAAAAATTGGATATGGTTTCATAGTTATTGAAGGCATTAAGTGGAAATGGAATCAAAAAACAAGCCAGATAGGAAAAATAACATACAATACAGAACCAACTAGTTCAAAAAACTAGCTGAAGAAAACACAATAACGGACCAAGAAACAAAACAGGCACAGAACAGGGACATGAGCAGATCTAAAGATAATAACACAAACGGGAGTAAAAACAAATTGAAGTACAACTTAAACACAGAAAAGAACAAAACAATTTGGAAAATGGCATCATGAAATGTAAGAGGTATAAATGGGAAGGAAATAGAACTGGGGGAAGAAATTAGAGATAAGAACATTGAAATAGTAGCTATAACAGAGACAAAGGAAAAAGGAAATAGATCAATAATATTAGAAAACGGAATGTTACTAATATACAGTGGAGTGGAAGAAACGAAGAGAGCTCAGGCAGGAGTAGCGTGCATGATAAAGAAGGAGAGTATCAACAAAATAAAAAATTGGATATATTACAACGAACGTATACTAAGAGTAGACATAGATATGGATACAGAGGAAATCAATACAAACTTAATCATATGTTATGGACCAGATGAAGACGCAACAAAAAACGAAAAGAATGAATTCTGGGACAAATTACAAGAAGTGATAAATCATTGTACAGAGAAAATTGTGATCACAGGAGACATGAACAGTAGAGTGGGGAAAGAAACAGAAAAATGGAACAATGTCATCGGACCTTATGGGGAGGACAAACTAAACAAAAATGGAAAATTACTACTCGAATTCTGTCTAGACAATAACCTGGTGATTATGAACACACACTTCCAACATAAAAGGATACACAAGATCACAAGAGAAGTCAAATCAAGAGACGAACAATCAATTACAGACTATACTATAGTGCAAAAAACAGAGAAGAACTGCATAAGAGACGTAAGGGTAAAAAGGAGTTATGAAATTGGTAGTGACCACTATCTACTAGAAACCACATTCAAAAGCAAAAGAAAAGAAATAAAAAGAAATGAGAACATAAACAGAAAACACAAAGAAATAATAAAAATTTATAAACTAAGGGAAGAAACAACGAGAATAAGATACTCAGAAGGACTAGAGAAAGAGATGGATAATGAACAGGAAATAACAGAAACAATAGAAGAGGAATGGGGAAAATTTAAAAATGCGATGATAAAAACAGCTAAATCAATATGTGGAACCACAAGAAATAACAACAGAGGGAAACGAACATCTTGGTGGAACGATGAAGTGAAAAGAGAAATAAAAGAAAAGAAGAAATTATGGAAAGAATACATCCATGACACAGCACAACAAAAATATGAAAATTATAAGAGACAAAGAACAAAAGTTAAAGAGATAGTTAAGAAAGAGAAAAAGAAAAGTTGGGAAAAATTCGGGGAAAAAATGGAAGAAAACAGCACAGAAAACGTAAAATTATTTTACAGAACACTGAAAAACCTAAGAAGCAACAAAGAAACGAAACTGAAACAAATAATGAACAAGGAAGGAACAATAATAAACGACGATAAGACAATAATGGAAAGATGGAGAGAACATTTTCAGCTGATACTGAATGGAAATCAAGCGAATACAATGGAGAAGGAAAGCCACAACAGGAGAGTATCCATGAGAAACACGGAAAATCCAGAAACTATAGAAAAAGAAGAACTGGAAGAAGCAATAAAAAAGATAAAGATTGGAAAAGCACCAGGAAGCGATGAAGTAGCACCAGAAATGATGAAATATATAGGAGTAAAAGCAAAAGAAAAATTGTTATACATATATAACCTAATATGGAAGAGAAAAGTAATACCCAGAGAATGGACAAATGCAGTAATTATACCTATATACAAGAAAGGAAACACAAGAGACTGTAGGAACTATAGAGGTATATCACTACTATGTGTAGCAGCAAAAGTATACGAAACCATAATACAAAGGAAAATTAGAAAAGAAATAGAACATAAATTAGAGGATGTACAAAGTGGATTCAGGAAAGGACACAACACACAAGACCATATATTCACCATGCAACAAGTAATAGAAAAAGCCTTAAAGAAAAATAAAGAAATACATCTGAGCTTTATAGACATGGAAAAAGCATTCGACTCAGTCAAAAGAAAAGATATATGGGAAAGCCTAAAGAAGAAACAAGTAAGTGAAGAACTGATAGAAGCAACAAAGAGTATATACATGAAAACAACAAATACAGTAAGAATGTTAAATATACAGTCAGAACCATTTGAAACAACCCAAGGAGTTAGACAAGGGGGAAGTCTCAGCCCAGTACTATTCATAAATGTAATAGATGAGATAGTGAAAGAATGTAAGAAAACATTCAAGAAATACTGCGTCGGTTGGAACAGAAATGATAAATGCTGAGATGTGTATATTTGCAGACGACATAGTATTAATTGCGGAAACTGCAGAAAAACTGAAATACAACTTAGAGAAATGGAACCTAGAAGCAAGCAAATACGACTTAAACGTAAACAAAGAGAAGACTCAAATAATGAAAATATCAAGGAAACAAGGGACGGAAGATCAAATAGAAGTAATGATAGACAAACAAAAAATAATACAGACAAATTCATACAAATACTTAGGAACAGTAATCAACAACAAAGGAGACATCGAGGATGATCTTAACAACAGAATGGAAAACACAGGAAAACTATTCCAAGCACTAAATAGAGGATTCCTTAATAACAAAGAAATATCAACAAAGACCAAGATGACAATATACAAAACAATATATAGACCTACAGTGACATATGGAGCAGAAAATTGGATATTAAACAAAAGACATCAGAGCAGAATTCAGGCAGCAGAGATGAAATACCTCAGAAGAACGATAGGAGTAAAACGAACTGATAGAATCAGAAATGAAGAAATAAGAGAAAGACTCAAAATCAAACCGATACTCGAGTCAATCAAAGAGAAAAAATTGGCATGGTTCGGACATCTAACCCGGATGGACAATAATAGACAAGTTAAAAGAGTGTGGGACGCCAAACCAATAGGGAAGAACAGAAGAGGAAGACCCATTAAAGAATGGAACAGTGACATCTCGCAGATACTGCAGAGTAAGGGTAAGACTTGGCAGGAAGCAACACAGATGGCATCCAATAGGAAGGAATGGAGAAAGTTCGTTAAGAGCTAGGACACCTCAGAAGACTGTCAAATATTGTAATGTAATGAATTGTATTTTAAACGGCCCAACACCGAAAGGTACAAATGGGTCTACTGATTAAGTAAGTACTACTGACCTCTGGACATCTGGAGTAACTGAGAGTTACATCGCATTAACAGGACAATATTTACCCGAAAATTTAGAATTTAAAACGGTTTTATTAGGCTGCTGGCATTTTTCTGGAAACCATAATTCAGAAAACATCGCCTTTGAAATTAGTGAAATTATTAATCAGTGGGGTCTATAACGAAGAGTACATTTTGCAGTAACTGATAATGCCTCAAATATGGTCAAAGCTATTAAATATTTTTTGGAATGAAAACATTTAAATTGTTTTGCTCATACGTTAAATTTATTGGTAGGGGCGTACTTAAATGCTATCGTGTACAAATAGATAAAATAAAAAGTCTTTTTTTCGACAATTCGGCAACAAACACATTTCAAAAAAAGTACCTTATCTACAGAAAGGCTTTTAAATATCAATTACAACATAACAAAGTTCCCAAACGGCCAATCCAAGACGTGGAAACTAGGTAGAACTTCACCTATTACATGTTAAAAAGAATGACCGAGTTAGAAGAGGCAATCCGTTCCACATTGGTATTAGTTAATACAGACTTATACTTAGACCAAATCTAAATAATGAAGACTGGATTATTTGTTCTCAACTTTCCCAAATTTTACGGCCTGTTAAAGAAATAACAAGTACAATGAGTGGCCAAAAATACTTGAAGGGTATTTCAGTGATTGTTATGGTACGCTGCCTGCAAGAATCTTGGAATAAAATTTTAGCAAACAGTAACCTTACATCCATAGTATCCGACGTAGTACAATTACTAATATCGGGTTTAGCAAAAAGATTTAGAGGGATAGAACAGCGTGGCACATTGTCATTATGTATATTTATGGATTCACGAGTTAAAGCGCAGGAATTTTCTGATAAAAATGAAGCTAAAAAAACAAAAGAAAGAGTTAAGAAGCTGGTTACTTCTATAATTAAAGAACAAGAAGATTGTACTATTGAAAATCAACCAGTACAAGAAAAAGAAACCGATAAAGATGACTTAACTATTTTTGATCAATTAATTCTACATGACTCATCTAAACCTACACCTGTATCGAGAGTCCATTACAATGGTAGAAAAACCATCGCCATATATATCCTAACTTAACCACTATATTCATAAAATATTGGAAATGTGAACACATGTTCAAAATTTGATTTAATTTTAAATAAAAGAAGAACACGGTTAACGAGAAGTAAAGTAGAAAAACTTATGTTTTTAAATGTCAATTTAGACGATTCGCGATTTAATAATAACGTGTAATGTAAATATAAGTACGATTTACTATTTGTATTGTTTAGTTTTAGTTTTTTTAGTTACCGGTAACAATCAACTAGTTACTTGTTTACGAAAAACGATTCAGTTTCGTTAACGATAAAAATGTCAACGTCCCACCTCTAGTTTCTTAGGTACCGCCTGTTGAATACCGCTATTGCTGAAATAATATTGCTGTTGCAACGCGCCGTTGCCAAATAATTTTTAATGAAGCTTTTTTATTGTTGGCGTTATAATGCAGTTTATTATTTTTATTGGAAATAAGGCACAATGTGACTTTAAAATAAGCTTTTTTGATGTTTAGATTTTTAATTCGGAAATCGTACTTAAAATACGAAACATTCATAAATTTTATTTATATAAAACGATTTCCGAAATGGAAATCAAAATATTAAATAACACTTACTGTAAAGTAAAATTGTGGCATATTCCCAATAAAAACAGTAAGCTGCCATTTAAATCCATTTCGCCCAAATTTGATTATCTTAGAACATTGTTCAAATGCTAAAAAGACAACAGGTCAAATAAAACCAATAAGTTTGGCAACGTTGAATTTCCCCTTTTTTATTATTTCCACTCATGTATTTTCGGCGATATAAAGGGCGGACCTAATATACCTCTCTCTTTTTAAATAGGTGTTTCTCACTCCATCTCACGTAAGGTCCATACCGACCATAAACTTTTACCTACACTGTATATATATATATATATATATATATATATATATATATATATATATATATATATATATAAATGTAATTACATGTCTCGCAAAACAGGAAAACAAAATTGACATGTAAACTTGGGAAAGCATCACTAAAGGAACAACGCGACGAAGTTGTCGCAATGGAGTTAGAAGACCCTGATGGTTTCCAGGGCAACAATTAACAATAACTACGGAGGAAGCTACAGCTCCCTGAGGAAAGGAATGCCAAACGTTAAAACGTTTAACACAAATAGAAAAGGTTAATGCGAGTGAATAACAAAAGTAAAATGGAATGGCATGTCTCGCAAACAGTAAAATAAAATAGGTATATAATCGAACGTTTCATTTCAATTCGAATTGAAATTTTTTAATTTCATTTTAAAGTCTTTTCTCTACGTTAAGAGCGAAAAAGGATAGTGTTTTTCAAATGTGAACAGTGATAGATGCATGTCTATAACCGCATGATAGATGCGGTTCACCCAATTTGTTATCAAAGAGATGTCTCCCGACTTCGCATAGATGCCGCTGCTAGCGTACCAGGCTGTTATTTTAATTATAATGGCCAAATACTAGACTGCATTTCAATTCAGTTTGAACTTCCACAAGTGTTCCTATTATGTTATTATATATATATATATATATATATATATATATATATATATATATATATATATATATATATATATATATATATATATATATATATATATATATGAATTAAGTGTTAGTGCTGTTTTTGCTTTTTTAATGGCCTGAGGTCTATTGATAGGATCGGATAATCTAATAGCTCTATCGGCTCCGATCCTATCAATAGACCTCAGGCCATTAAAAAAGCAAAAACAGCACTAACACTTAATTCATACCCACGCCACCTTATCGACAACACTTTCAAATCTCGACTGCATAAATTTTACAATAACAATAATAACAATGAAACCAACACGGTAAAGAAAAACTATATGTCTCTTCCCTATATAAAAGGATTATCAGAACATATTGCAAATCTTCTGTCCAAACATAATATTACGGTTGCTCATAAAGGGCACAATCTTTTGAAAAAGAATTTTACAAGATTAAAAACAAAAACCCCTCTATTAAAAAGATCTCATGTTGTATATGAAATTCCCTGCTCGAATTGTGATGGAGTTTATATTGGACAAACCAGTCAGCTACTTAACTCAAGAATACGTTCCCACAAATATGACAAAAAAATCTCAACCGCCCTCACAAAACATGAAAACGAAAAAAAAACATAAATTTGATTTTGAGAAAACCAAGATCCTAAAAAGTGAACCCAACAGGAAGAAGAGAGAGCTTCTAGAGTCTATACAAATAAAAAAACAATAATAATGCAATAAATGATAAAAAAGATGTCAAAAATTTGAACAAAATATATTTTAACTTAATTTAAAAACACATAAAAAGACAATCTCAGAACGCCTATGATGTTAAAATAACTGATTGTTTAAACGATAAACTAACATCAATAAACAACACATTAGATTTAAAATACATTTTACATGTAGTGACTTAGTGGGTACGTCCTATGTTTTTAATATTATTTTAATTGTGAGGTCTACTTGTTAGTACCGAATTTTTACATGATTGGTAAGTCAAAAGTTTAACTTTAAAACCGTATTATGTCTGTCATAAAATGTTTTTTTAGTCGATATTACTTCTTGAAAAAGGCATGGATTCCCTGCCGAAACGTCGAAAAAATATATGAAAATGTCAGTCTCAAATCAAAATTTTTTTATGAACCTAAGCCCAAGAAAATCCACTAAAAAAATATATATTAAGGTTCAAGAACTAAACTCAAACTATATATATATATATATATATATATATATAATATATATATATATATATATATATATATATATATATATATATATATATATATATATATATATATATATATATATATGTATATATATATACTTACTTACTTAGTCCTAAGCCTTTCTACCGTTAGGTGTAAGGCTGGTGGGGTTAAGATTTGCACTGTTGTCTCCATGCTATCCGGTCTTGTGTTAGATTTCGTGCACTTTCCCATGTCAATCCTTTCTTCTCAACTTCTTTTCTGATTTCGTCTACCCACCTAACTCTTGGTCTTCCTCGTTTGTTTTTCCCTTGCATTCTCGTTTCAAACACTCAGTTTGTTAATCTTTCATTCGACATTCTACACACGTGTCCGAACCATCTTAGTTGACCCTCTACTATTTTTTCGTTTATTGGTTCTATTTTTAGGTTTTGTCTGATTGTTTCGTTTCGTATTTTGTCTGTCCTCTTTCTGTTTGCTATTTTCCTCAGGAACCTCATTTCCATAGCATTGACTCGAGATTTTTGTCTCCCAGTCAATGTCCATGACTCGCTATTATATATGATTGTAGGTCTAACTACTGATTTAACGACTGCCGTTTTTACCTTCTCCGGTATTTCTTTTTTCCCCAAAAATGTTGTTTTCATAGTGTTAAATAAGCTTCCTGTTCGTCCCATTCTCTCATTTATTTCCATGTCTTGTTTACCGTTTGATTCAATTATTGCTCCTAGGTATTTAAAATGTTCCACTTGTTCTAGTTGTTTTCCGTTTAATTGTATTGCGTGTGTCTTTCTCTTATTTGAAATTATCATTGTTTTTGTTTTCTCTGTATTTATTTTCATATTTATGTTTGGCAGTTCTTCTTCTAGGATTTCAAGGTTGTTCTGAAGGTCTTCTCTGTTTTCTGCTATCAAAACCATGTCGTCTGCAAATAGAAGCTCTGATAGTTGAGTCTGTTTCATTTGCCAGTATCCTAATGTTAGTTTTCTCATTCTTCTCTTGGCTTTCTTTATTGCTGTATCCAGTACCACTGAGAACAGCAGTGGGCTCAACACGCATCCCTGTTTGAGGCCTTGACTTGTAGTAAATTCTTCGGATTCCTCGTTGTTGGTTCTCACCGTATTTGTATTATTATTGTACATATCCTTTATTACATCAATTGTTATCCTGTCAACTCCTCTTTCCTTTAATGTCCTCCATACGTCCTTTCTTTGTATTCTGTCAAACGCCTTTTCCAGATCAATAAAGCATATATGTATTTCTCTATTTTTATTGATTACTTTCTCACTTATTTGTCTTATTGTGAATATGTGGTCTTGCGTGCTTCTGTCCTTCCTGAATCCACATTGTGTATCTTCCATAGTTGGTTCTATTTGGGTTTTTATTCTTGTTTCTATTATTCTTGCGAATACCTTCCCAGGAATACTTGATATAGTAATACCTCGGTAATTATTACAGTTTCTCTTGTCGCCCTTTTTGTGTATTGGTAGTATAATGTCTTTCTTCCAGTCCTGTGGTATTTCTGCTCTTTTTATGATATCATTCATTAGTTCTTTCATGCTGTCCACTCCCTCTATTCCCATGAATTTTATCATTTCCGGGGTGATATCATCCTTGCCTGGTGCTTTGCCTAATTTAACTCTTTCAATTGCCTTTTCTAGTTCCTCTGTTGTTATGGGTTCTACTTTTTGTTCTTCATTAATTTCTTGTATCTCCACTATGTTGTCTTCGTCTGTATGAGTTAGCTCTTTGAAATGTTCTCTCCATCTTTCCATTATTTGGTTTTCTTCTGTTATTACCTTTCCATTCTTGTCTTTTATATTCGGCATCATGTGTTCTTTCTTTTGTCTGAGCTGTTTTAATGCGCCATAGAAGGGTTTTTGGTTTTCTCTATAATTATTTGTCATTTTTAGTCCAAACTTTTCCCATGACCTTTCTTTTTCTGCTTTTACAGCTATTTTAACCTCTTTTCTTTTTTCTTTATATGCCTCATAATCTTCAGGGCGCTTTGTACTTAGATATCTCTTCCATTTTTCTTTTTTGTTCTTTACTTTCCTTCGTATTTCGTCCGTCCACCATTCAGTTCTCCTCATGCTATTATTTGCTATTTTTGTCTTCCCGCAAGTTTCCTCAGCAGCTATGATTAAGCTGGTCTTGAGATTTTCCCACTTTTCCTCTATACTAGCAGTTTTTGCCCTACCTTTCAAAATATTGTCTAATTTTTCTTGGAATATCTTCTTATATCTTTCTTCTTTTAATTTGTAGCTTTTTACTTTTTCATTTACTACCTTTCTCCTCTTTTCTTCATTTTCTTTTGCTGTTCTCATTCTCATTATTACTAGATGATGATCACTGCCAATCTCTGAGCCTCTTTTGACTTTCGTGTCTTGTACTCTTTTCCATTTGTTGCTACTTACCAAAAAGTAATCTATGATTGATTTTTCATTTCTACTTTCTTGTACTCTCGTGTATTTGTGTACTTTTTTATGTTTAAATTTTGTATTTGTTATAACAAGTTTATTCTCCATACATATTTCTATTATTCTTTCGCCATTTTTGTTTAGTATTTCTTCTCCTTCTTTTCCCATGCATTCCTCAATTCCATTGTTATTATTTCCGACTCTACCGTTTAGATCTCCCATTACAATTATATTTTCTTCCCCATTGTCAATTTGCATTTGGAGCTCCTCGAAAAATTTATCCTTCTCTTCCTTTTTTGCATCTTCATTTACTCCGTAGGCTGTTATTATTGTCCATATTTCCTCGTCTATCAGTTTCATTTTCAGCGATAATATTCTCTGGTTAACATATGTTTCTTCTATAACGTATTGTAGTCTATTCGGTGCAATTATTATCCCTACGCCTTCTTTTGCTCTCTCCTTTGCATCAGCTCCTACCCAAAATAACCAATATCCTTTGTGTATCTTCTTAAAACCTCTTCCTTTCATTTTCGTTTCCGTTATTCCTAATATTTCTATTTTTTGTCTGATCATTTCTTCTACAAGTTCTACCTCTTTTCCATTGATGCTTCTTACGTTCCATGTTCCCATTTTTATCTCTCCTTTTTTCTGCGGTATATCTTTCATCTTCTTTCTATTCTCATCCTTGTTTACCTTTGCATCGTGCTTTTTCCTATCGTTATTCCTATTCGTCGCCCTGGTCGTCATTGTCAGATCCTTTCCGTTGCTTTGGTCGTTATCAATGTTCCTCGTGTGGGTGTAGTTTTCTAGTTTTTTGGATGTTTTTCAAGTTCCTTTTTTATTTTGTTCCATCTCCATTCTTCTTGGTTTACTAACACCTTGTTGTAACCAATTTTGACGTCTTTGCCTTTCTCTTTTTCGTTTTTTGCAAAATTTCTTAGGTGTTTCTGCTTTTCTTTCTCTTCTCTGGTCAAGTCATCATTGATGAATACTTTCTCTCCTACGACGTTTTTTAGTTTATATTTTTTTGCCATAATCTCGTGTTTTTCCTCTTCATTTCTTAGTTTTATTACGCATGTATTCTCGCCTATTTTTTTTACTGTTGTAGGTGTAATATCAATTTGAAGATGTTTATTAAAAAGTCCGTTTATTCTTTCTTTTAGGCTGCTTGGTTCATTTGTATCCATTTTTAGACCATTTATTACAATGTTGTTTTTTTTTCTATTTTTTTCGATTATTTCGACTGCTTTTTTCATTTCTTGTAACTCTCTCCTTATTTCTGAATTCTCTTTTCTTATATCCTGATTTTCTTTTTTTAATTGTTCGTTTTCTACTGTCAGTTTTAGTAGAGCTTCGTTTGTTTTGTTTTGTTGTTCTTTAATTTCTCTTATTTCAGTTTTTATTTCTTTCTGTTCTTGCTTCATATCTTTTTGAGTTGTGTTCATTTCTTTCATCATTATTAATAACTGGTCTAATTTCTCAGATTCATATCTATATATATATTTATTGATATGATCAGAAAATTTATATAAAGAATAATTAATAGAGAAAAAGAAGAAGAGAGAAAAATTTGTAAAACCATGTTATAGTTATAGCATATTTAGATATATGGTTTAATTTTATTGTGTTGTGAAGTTATATTGTTTTGTAAAGAAAAGAGACTTTTTTAATTTAGATTTACGGTAAATTGCGGACTTTTCAAATTAGGATAGGTATTTAAGATAAGCTTAAGTAAACAAAATGTTATATTGAAATATAAAAACTACCTGTATTTTTTTTCAAGGATTAATTTCGGTTACCACGAAATAAGTCATTAAGGGAATTAGTACAAAGTAGATTTTTTTTGTCTCATATTTTTGTACACAGTACGGGAATTGGAAAGTGTTGGCGTTTGGAGAATTGAGTCGAGGATGTGGATTGGCCAACAGAAAATTATAGAAGGGATTGGGAGACGAGGATGATTTTTGAAGCGGAAAAGGGAATCATCGGCTGTTGGACGGGAAGTGAGAAAAGATATTAAATCGACAAGTGTGTGTGTTTTTTTAAACGTTGAAATAAAAGTATAGATTTTGTGAAATAGTAGTGTCAGTAAGTTTTTAAAGTTAATTTGCCGGATGAAAAGGGTGCAGAATTTGTAAGTACCAACAAATTATTATTCCCGTAGAGATTCGTAGTAAAGCAGATAGGGGCAATTCCAAAAGGAGATAGAAAAGTGAGTCAGTACGTTCTTTTGATCGACAGGACTGTTTTTATTATATCGTCAAAATTGCAGATATTGGAGTCAAGAAAACCCACATTGGATGACTGAGTGACACACGCAATATTCTCAGAAAGTAAATGTATGGACAGGGATCAAAATGACAGAATTATTGGCCCTTTTTTCTTTGAAGAAAATCTAACAGGAGAAAATTATTTAACTTTTTTGAGAAATCAACTTATACCTGTCCTTGCTAACATGTATCCAAATGCCAATAATCCAAATTTACCTAGTGAAAATATCTGGTTTCAACAAGATGGAGCCCCTTCACATTACGCACGTGAAGTACGTCAATTTTGAAATCATTGCTTTCCCAGGAGGTGGATCGGAAGACGAGGTTTTATAAAGTGCCCAGCAAGGTCGCTAGATCTAACACCTCTAGACTTTTTCCTGTGAGGTTACATAAAATCAAAAGTTTATGTCAATAGATCTCAAAACTTACAGGACTTGAAAGATATAATTAGGCATGAAATTAGTCTAATTACTCCAGAAGTCATCCGCAATGTACTTGATGAATGAGTCCGTAGATTCGCATATTGTCAAGAAACCGATGGATGGCATTTCGAACATTTAATTTAAAATAATTATTATGCATAATTTGGTTACTTTAAAGTACATTATTAATTAAATTTTTAGTTGTAATTTAGTTGAATTTAAATAAAAAAAAATTGTGTTTGTACCCTTAAAAAAATATTTTAGTTAAACATGTAATGTCGTTAAATAGAGAATTAAATTCTCGTTTAAATGAGGTGTCGCATTATACCGATTTCTATTTAAAAAAATTAACGATTACGTCACTACACCTACACCGGTGACATCATCCCTACTCCATGTACGTTACAACATGGGTATTCTATAACAAAAATCGACATGTTTCGGGATTTCCCTCAAAACTCGATGGTTCTCGAAATAATAATTATATTCCATAATTTAGCCGCTCACTATATATATATATATATATATATATATATATATATATATATATATATATATATGATAACACAGTTTATTAGGGCTGCAGTCAGAAGACCTAATAAACTGCGTTGCTTGTTTATATCGACAGTCACTAATATCCAATATTTCTTATATATATATTGAGATGATTGGTGTTTAAAAAATTAATTTATAAGTTATATACTAGATAATATTAGATATTAAACGTATTTGGTTATTTTAGTAAGTTATATACTAGAAAATTTTATAAAAATTATTTATGTGAGGAAATTTTTAAGAAATTAGCATGTAATAAGTGTAAAAAAAGTTTTATTTTAGTAATTATAATGTTGTAGATATATTTAAGTGAGCCATGTGACTAGGCAACCAAAAATACTCTTTAAAGTGACGTTTAAATAATAATTACGAATATAAAGTGGGGTTATAATAATATGTTGTTTAAAATGTGTAGTTTATTAAATTAAAGTGTTAGTTACTGATTTAAGTGTATATTCTGATCTGAAAATCCTAAATGTCAACAAAATTATCAATAGAAAATTAAAGAATTCTCCAGAATACAAAATTTGACCTTTGTTTACGATAGAACGTTCTCGAATATGATTATGTCTATGGATCCAAGATATACTTTTTCCAGAACATTCATATAGGTAGGGAATAGAACAAATCGAACAGGATTTCTTGCTAGATGGTTCTGGAAGATTGAAAAGGTATAAATACTCGGTGATTTGGATTCAAGATGGCCAGTTTAGTATGAAAGTTAGTTAGATTTAGCATGAAATAAGCCATTCAGTTAGTAAGAAGAAGTCAGATCAATTACAGTCAGTCAGAAGGTCCAATTGTTCAATATAGTGAGTTAAATGAAGATTAAGAAACAGTATAAAGAAAATATTATTGAAGATTAAAAATTATGTTATGTATAAATGGTGATTGGATAATGCAAGAAGTATTAATTGAAAATTAAAATTATATAATATATTTGGTGATTGGATATTGGTATACTGAAAAGAAGAATAAATATAAATATATAATATATTTGGTGATTGGATATTGGTATATTGAAAAGAAGAATAAATATAAATGCTGTTTGCTGGTTTGCTTGGTGGTTTATAAATGCTGGTGAAGAAAAATATTTTAAATTGGTGGAAGCTGATAATTGAAAAAAGTAATTTCACAAAAACAAGGATAACCAAAGCTGAGAACGAAGACATTGAGTGGTGATTAGAATCTATATAGTGGAAAACAGTTCATTTAGGCATTCAGTGAAAGAAAGGTACAAAATTTTGTTAATATAATTTAGTTAGTGTCATAACAATTTCAATTTTGAAGATAGTTTGTTTAAATTTTACATTGTCTATAGAATTTAATTAGTTTAATAAGAATTTTAATTTAAAGATAGTTTATTTTAAATTTTACATTGGTTATGTTAGATATATATGACATGTGTGTTTCATAATAGATATAATAAAGATAATTTAAAAAGTGCTTACAAACTAATTCTTTGAGAACCGCGATAAAAACCCTATATTATTAAAAACACTCATTGCTCATCATTCACAAACAATACATCATAACAATATATATATATATATATATATATATATATATATATATATATATATATATATATATATATAGCGTTTTTCATTATACAGGGTGCTGTCAAAATTGGCATAAAACCGGCATCGTAAATTTTCGCCTAATTCCTTTTTACAAATGGCACACCCTGTATGTGATTCATTATTTTAGAAAATATGTTTTTTACTGTCGATCTGTATCAGTATTCCCTATACCTATCTCTTGCAGTTTTCAAATAAATTAACTTTATACATTTTTGTCACAAAAAATTTATTTTTCAAGTAGCCTATGGAATATTCTGACAATAATATCAGTTATTGTTAATGTTTAATAGTAACCTTGTTGTTTGTCATTGAGTGACAGTTATAATAATAATTTGTCTAATTTTCTTTACAAAATAACAATGGCTCATTTAGGATACACAAATGATGATTTTTTAAATTTAATTATAATTTACGGTGAGTGTAACAGAATAGTATCCAGAGCTTGCCGTGTTTTTGATGAGAGATATCCTGAGTAGCCTCGACCAGATCATAAAACTGTAAAACGTTTGTTGAACAACTGTCTCCAGTTTGATCAGTTTATAAGCCACAGGACCCAAGACTTACAAATATGGATATCTTGGGATATTTTGCAGCTAATCCAAATTCATCCTTACGGTAATGTAAGCAATTGTTACAGGTATATACTCGAACAATTCACAGAGTTTTAAAAACATCATTGGACCCTTTATTCGTATACACTAGCTCAACATTTACATCCTAGAGATAATGTAAGGCCAAGATCAAGATTTTACAAAACAATTATTTGGTGTGACGAATCGAAGTTTGCAAAAAATGGTATGTTTAACCACCAAAGTCACTTCTGGAGTGACGAAAATCCCCAGCTCACGTAAACTTCAAGTATTCTTTTCTTTCAACGTGTTTTGTGCTGTGAAAAATAATAACATAGTCGCTCTCATGAATTACGACGAAAATTTAAATGGAGAGCGTTACTGCATGTAATTGTACCGGAACTGCACGCTTTACATAATAATAAGGATAATGAGGCTTGATTTCAACAATATGGAGTACCGGCTCATAAAATTCGAGGGGTCAGCACATTGCTTGATGAAATATTTAGCGATAGACAGATAGGTAATAAAGATCCGTTTCTCTGGTCACACACACACGCACACACACACGCACACACACACACACACACCCACACACACACACACCCACACACATACACTCTTCACCTCTCGACTCCTAACAATTAGTCGCCTCTTACGACAGGCAGAGCCTTCTTGCCACGGCCGTATTCTTATCTCTGCGAGCCGAACGGACACACACACACGCCCACACGCACGCACACACACACACACACACCTGTATACATATAGTCACTCGACACTGAGGAGTAGGCAGATTGAGACCTCAGTGCCGAGAGACAGTTCTTGTAATACAGAAGACGATACTGGTAAGTCTCGAGTGAGGGGAGTAGGCAGATTGAGACTCCGAACTCGAACCGATTCACTCTTGATAATGGCTCCAAAATGGGTGCCGAAACGTCGAGTAATAAATTCTCAACGCGGTTCTTCCCGAGAACTAAGTAATTTTCATATATATATATATATATATATATATATATATATATATATATATATATATATATATATATATATATATATATATATAGATGTAGTATACATATCATACTATCAGAAGGGGGTTTCATAAAAATCAAACAAAACTAGGAAAAGAATAAAGTAAGAAAAGGGAAAAGGGAAAAGGTATCTGTCTTACGTTGGTAGGACTACTTGTAGGCAAAAGAAAGGAAAAAAAAGTTGCCACTTTGGGCACCAATTGTAACATTAAAAAAATTGATACCTATGGCACCAGTTGTAACAATAAAACCAGGCCAGCCAATCCGGCGCACCTTAACTGGCTCCCGAACTCTATAAACCACTTTAATCCTACACGAATTGGCTCCCAAACCGATACATGAACTGGCTCCCGCCCATTACGAAATTCCCAGAAATTGAATCTCCTTCTGAAACTTGGATTTTGAGGAAAAGAGATATAATATACACCAGAAATTAGAAATGTAGTTGTTAGTTGATGCCTTCTTGACATATTTTTTACAAACTCAAAAGCAGTTATACGTTTTTTCAACGTATTTGATGTTCAATGAAAGTTCTTTTAAGACGTATTGGTTTTTAGGAATACTAGTACTTCTACTTTAATATAGGCATCTATTTGAACATTTTTCAGAACCTGCAAAAATTGGAAAATGTTCGAATGGCAATGCAAATTTTTGAACTACTGGTTGTCTGGGTAAAATTCCTCCAATATCAATCACAAAATAATCGCCTACGTCTTCGGAGTCCAAAAAAAGAAAGACTAAACACGTATTGTAAGTAACACGAAATGTCTGATTCTTTCAAATATTCCGTTGTCAAGCCAAGTTTCTGAATCTTTTGCCACTTGTTTCATATAATTAAAGTTCATATGGACTAACAATCGTTTATTGATAACAACATAAAACTACAACACATCTTTTTAACTTCCAATATATGAAAGTTTCGTAATAGCAAAGGAATAGCTTAACTTACAATTCATAGCTATATTAGCTTAATGAGTCACTAAAATATTTTAAAGATCATACAGAATCGAATTTATAAAAAATGTGTATAGACATAAAGGAGTTTGAATTTATAAAAGCCTTTGGAGCAAGAGAGGCGTTGTTTACGATTCAAACACTCATTAAAAAATGCTTCGATCGCCAGAAAAAAGTATATCTCTGTTTCATCGACTACCAGAAGCTTTTGATAGAGTTTATCATGAAAAATTGTTGTATGAACTACAGAAAATGAAGCTAGACGGAAAAAATCTGGAGTCCGACAAGGTCGTGTCATGTCTCCATGCATATTCAAACACGACCCCCAGACGACCAATGGTCAGGGAGAATAAACATTTGTTTTATTAGGAGAGCTATTACTTCAAGCAATTACTGTAATTTAAAGTAATAAACATTTCTAAATCTGAATCTAAGAAAATATATTTTTTCCATCTATATTAACTATCCGTTAACGATAATTTTAGAATTATTTTGATCTAGATACAGCATATCCTCGATCAAATATCAGTTGTAGAAGTTTAGTATTCAAAAACAACAATTTACATTAAATATCATTGCAAAATATTCAATTTATGAGATTTAAATCTCCAGATCCAATTTTTAACTGGCCATCTACTCCAATAACATCCATCGCCTACCTACCTAAATTTCCAAGAATTTAATCAGGAGCCAATTCACGCAAACCCTTTTATCGGTAGAGAGTTTATTACCTGCAAGCAGGAGCCAATTCATGTGCACCCAGCCAATTTGGGCATCATTTGTAACAATAAAAACAAGCCAGCCAAGTTGGATGCCAGATATAACAATTTAAAACTTGCCCCACGTTGTTGGGCGCTAGTTAAAACAATTTAAACAAGCCGACCACGTTGGGCGTCAGTTGTAACAATATAAATAAGTCGACCACGTTAGGCGCCAGTTGTAACATTAAAATTTGCTTATAGGGGTATAAAGGAAGAACTGAACAATCACTGAGATTGGAGATAGGGTAAGCAAATAAATTGAAACGTTTGCGAACGGCTACTCGTGTTCAGGTTGAAGAGCAAGGTCGTGGATAAGGATTAATTTTTTTGGGCGGGGGGACTGGGGAACTTACTACAAACAAGAAATCCTTAAAGAGATGTCCTGGGCAAATACTATACAAGAAGATTTCTAAACTATTTAAAATTAGGACGCCGTTTAAAAAAATCCTCTTGTTGCTTAGGAAGAAAGGTTTACGGTTTTTCTTGCCTAAAAATGTTAAAGAGTGAATATCTTTTTAACATATATATTTTTTTTAAACTCCTAGTTTAAAGACAAACATTGCATATTTTTTTTAAGTTTTTTTAAGCTCTACAAAACTATTTGAACGAAAATGAGAGTTGGCGGGAAATTCAAATTGATTTGAGCGTATGAAAATTTTAAACGCCTATAAAAAATAACAAAAACTATAGATCGATCGAAAAAATATATATATATGATTTACGATCATCAAAACTATGTTCTAGAATTTTTAAAGTGGTGCTAAAAATTGAAAAAATCTGTTTTTTACCGTTTTTTCGCAGTTTATTGAGTTGCATTTTTACTTACAGATGCGCTACTCTTATGAAAGTTATTTGAGTAAAGAACTGACATTAAATACATTTAATTTGGACCCCGGATTAACCATTTTGGACCATTAGTTATGGTGATTTAAAAGACGAAAATCTAATTAGAACCTTGAGTTCTCCGACGTTTTTACCGTTTTTGATTCATACTTTTAGTTAGAGACGCTACTCTTTTTTAAAATCATTAGAGCCATCAATTGACGTCAATACTTTTAATTTGGACTCGAATGAAACATGTTGTACCCTTAAAACAAGAGTTATGATGATTTAAAAGACGAAAATTTGGTTAGAATCTGCGGTTTTCCGGATATTTCGCCATTGTTTCGTCGGTGTGTGTTATATTTCCAGTTAAATTATTATTCAACTAAATTTTTTCAATAACAGATAACAAAAATGGATCATACCTAAAGACAAATCAAGCTAGATGTACAAGAAGAGCAAAGGAGGAATGCCGACCCTAAGAAGGGATGAAAAAACATTACATGGAAGAAAAAAAGGCAATTTGAAGAAAAGCAGTTAGAAAACATAGAACAGATAAGAAATCAAAACGAAATCGAAAGTTCTACAGAAATGTAAAAAAAATGGGAAGAGTAAGAGCCAAGAATAGGGAGCTGTAAGGATGGAGAAGAAAATATCTTCTCCAGATAAGCAGATAGAAGCAGATAACACCGTAGCAGATCAAAATGATTGGAATATATTCAACCCAAACTATAACCACCTACCACTGAAGAGGTTGCACAAGTCATTAAAACGCTTAAAAATAATAATGCACCAGAAACTGATCAAATTTGTAGTGAGCTCTACAAGAATTGTGGTGACGCCCTGGTACAAGCACTACATTAACTTTTACTTCTCGTCTGACAAAATGAAACCATGCCCTGTGAATGGTCTCAAAGTGTGATATACCCGTTACATAAAAAAGGCTATCATCTCCAGTGTGACAACTACAGAGGTATAACCCTGTTAATAACTGCTTACAAAATATTAACAAATATTCTCTACGAAAGGCTACAAGTTTACACAGTTGGCATAGTTGGAAAATACCAGGCCGGATTTACTCCAGAAAAATCAACGATCGACCAGATTCATTCAACAAGACAGATACTCAAGAAAACATTAGAATTTAATATTGAAACTTATCACCTATTCGTCGAGTTCAAGGCCGCATACGACATTGCCAAGATGTACCATACCAGTACTATACCAATCAATGCGTGAGTTTGGTATACCAAAAAAACTTATCCGATTAACGAGAGTGACAATGTCTAACTGTTAGAATACAGGGAGAAAATTATCGATCCTTTGAGATAAAGGATGGACTCACAAGGGGATGCCTTGGCTTGCCTCCTAACATTGCCTTGGAAAAGGTAGTCCGAAACACGCGAATTAAAGACGGCGGTACGACGGCGGTACTTGATATTAAACTAGCCTTTGATAGATGGCGCTACTTGATACCGAATTGGTTTCGGTGTTGACCTTTGCCATTCATGACATGAAGTCTGTCAAAATTTTAAGTTTTAAAAACAATTAGTTCGGTTTTTACGGCCGTCAAAAGAAAGCAAATTTTGTGTTTTCGGAGAAATGGAAAAAGTCGAGTATCGTTCGGTGATTAAGTTCCTCCTCAAAAAGGGTAAAACGAATGTGCAAATCAAAGCCGACCTGGACGAAGTTTATGTTGAGGTTGCACCTTCGTTAGCAACAGTAAAATGTTGGAAAGCTGTATTTGTTCGTGGTCGTACGAGTGTTTTTGATGATAAGCGTCCCGGGAGGACAAATGAAGTCACCACGCCGGAAATGATCAACAAAGTCCATGACATGATTATGGCAGATCGTCGAATTAAGCTCCGCGAGTTAATAGAGGTTCTAAACATTTCCTACGAACGCGTACACAACATCATTCACCATCATTTGGACATGAAAAAGCTATCCGTGCGATGGGTCTCGCGTTTGCTGACAATCAATCAAATACAAAAACGCGTGACCACTTCGGAGACGCTTTTGGCGATGATACGGCGCGATCCGAAGGATTTTTTAGCCGATTTATCACCGTTGATGAAACGTGGGTGCATTATTACACACCGGAAATCAAAGAACAGTCGAAACAGTGGCGCAAACGCGGCGAAGGGCCGCCGAAGAAGGCAAAGAGTGCACATTCGGCCGGCAAAGTGATGGCGACTGTTTTCTGGGATGCGAAGGGCATCATCCACATCGACTACTTGGAAAAAGGAAAAACAATAAATGGTGAGTACTACGCAGCATTATTGGATCGATTAGATGCCGAATTGCGTCGAAAACGCCCCGGTTTGGAACGCAAAAAAGTGCTCTTTCACCAAGACAATGCACCGGCTCACCGATCGGTCGTCGCCTTAACAAAATTACACGAATTGGGCTATGAATTGGTTAAACACCTACCGTATTCCCCGGATCTTGCCGCCAGCGAATTTTTCCTGTTTCCAAACCTAAAAAAATGGCTCGGAGGACGCCGTTTCGCAACAAATGATGAAGTCGTCGCTGAAACTTCGGCCTATTTTGAAGATCTCGAGCAAAAGTACTATTCGGATGGGATAAAAAAATTTAAACATCGTCTTACTAAGTGTATCGAGCTAAAACGGGACTATGTTGAGAAATAAATCGATTTAATTCCAAAAAAACTTGTTTTTTCTATAAAAGGCTAGTTTTATAGCAATCCACCCTCGGTATTTACAATAGATCGATACAAATCTTAGCATGCGCTGATGACATTGACATAATAAGACGTAGTAAGTGAGGTATTGAGCAATATTTCCGGCGCACGGAGTGGTATTTTAGATAAAAAGCAGATAAAAAATATATTCATTACTTTTAATGAGTTTGGTTGTTTTTTTTTTCTATAATATAATGTTATCACTAATAACAAACACCTAAGACTAATAATAATGATGGCAAATGTGAAATGTGACAATAAACTTTTTGAGCATATAGAGAAAGCTTTCTATAGGAAACTGAATTCCACTCAGAATATGAAAATAAATCCTACCCAAGCCAAGAAGAAATTCATGAGTTTTTCGACGCCAGCTATTCATAACAATGCTAAATGGATTGAATAAGCGACGAACAACTGTCAACACTACATTAATATTTCCTATGAACCTTTCACCACTGAAGAAGTTGCGAACATTATCAAAGAGCTTCATAACTGGAAATCTCCTAGACCAGACGGAGTTCAAAACTTCTGGCTAAAGAAGTTTTGGAGTGCACACGAGCTTTTAACAGTAATAAGTAATCATGTTATTTCTTAGTAAATACTACCATTTCTTACTCAGGGAACCACTTATTTAATAACGAAGGATCAAAATAACACCCAAGAAGTACCGCCCAATTACTTGTCTTCCAACTTTGTTCAAATTGGTCACATCCTGTGTAGCCCAGCGTATCTACCAACACTGTTCTCTAAACAATATAGAGCCTCAATAGAAAGAATGCGCTAAGGGTTCCATGGGCTGCAAAAACAACTTAGAATCGATTCAGTCATTTCCAACCAGGCGTACACAAAAAAAAAAAGAACCTTTTCACTGCCTACATTGATTACAAGAAGGCCTTTGATTCAGTACCGCATGAATGGCTTATAGATATATTGAAAATGCATAAAATCGATGATAATGTAGTGACCTTTTTAGAGCATATAATGCCGGAGTGGAAGACACCTTCAAATACCCGTTGAAAACAACATCGAAACTGAAGATATCCCAATTAACCGGAGCCTTTTCCAGGGGGACTCATTGAGTCCTCTTTGGTTCTGTTTAGCGATGAAGTCACTATCTCAGCTACTAAACTCACTGACTCAGATTTTAGCATCAAAAATAACAATACTGTTGTGGCGAAGCTTAATCATCTGTTGCATATGGATGATTTGAAATTAATGGCTTCCACTTGAAACCCTTAGATCAGATGCTAAAAACTGTAAGAACTGAAATGATATCAGTATGCATTTGGAATAGACAAGTGTCATATACTAAATATAGTCAAAGGAAGGGTTCAGCCCGAAAGATTCGATATGCAAGATGGCCAAAACAGGCAATGGGTGAAAATGATATGTACAAATATCTTGGAGTAAAGATATGAAAACAAATGAAAACTGAACTAACTTCAGAGTTCGTACGAAGAGTAAGAAAATTAAATCGGTCATATGTTAAATAGTAAAAAATTGTTTAAGGCATTAAATACGTACGCCTGTTCCGCGCTGAGCTACTCATTTGGTATTATAAAGTGGTCAAAAACGGATATAGAGGTCTTCAGCGGCAAGTAAGAACATTTCTCACAAAGGCGCAAAAACACCATCCACGCAACGCAGTAGAAAGAACAATATTGACGCCGTATCAAGGGGGAAGAGGACTTATGGACATAGTTGAACAACTGGATCAACAGGTTGCTAATTTAAGAACTTATTTTCAGGTACAGTCTAAGACATCTACTTTACATCGAGCAATTTGCACAGTAAATTATACAACGGCGCTTAAACTGCTTTAAAAAAATGCGCACCTGGATCAGCGATCAGCCAAGAATATGTCGACAATGCAGCGTCGAACTATTGGTTGACATCAGGAAAGATGTTTCTCGAGACTGAGAGTTTCCTACTTGCCATTCAGGATCAGGTTATTTCAACTAAAAATTACCTGATCTATATATATATATATATATATATATATATATATATATATATATATATATATATATATACAGTGTAGGTAAAAGTTTATAGTCGGTATGGTAAAATTTAACAGGATATCTAACACAGATATAAAATCATATTTTCAGCGAATAGACAAAGATAACAATCAACAATCATATTTCCCCTTGGTCTCCCCTCCATATTTCTTATTGAGACGATTATAGTGAGACGATTAGTTCCGATCAGAGATATTTTACATATCTCTGGTTCTGATCCTAAGAAACTACGAGGTGGGTCGTTAACATTTTTATCGGAACCGTTTTTCGTAAACTGAAACTAGTTTATTGTTTACCAGTAGTTTCAAATAAGCGAGTACACAAACAAACATATTGGCTATTATATTGAAAGAAACTAACGAAGGATATATTTATTATAACTTGAAAAATAAATTAAACAATACAAATAGTACTTACATTTACATTACACATTATTAAATCGCGAATCGTCTAAATTGACATTTAAAAACATAAGTTTTTCCTCTGTTCTTGTTAACCGTGTTCTTCTTTTATTTAAAATTAAACCAGATTTTGAACATGTGTTCACAAGAAACAGATTTTGTTACAATACTACAATATTTTATGAATATAGTGGTTAAGTTACCAGACAGTTGCAATCACCGTTCGAATTTTTTTGTGGGTAATATCATCAGACAAATACATGTCAACTTCTTTTATATCTCTCGATACAAGTGTATGTTTAGATGAGTCATGTCCAATTAATTCATCAAAAATACACCATGTCATCTTTATCAGTTTCTTTTTCTTGTACTGGTTGATTTTCACTAGTACAATCTTCTTTTTCTTTTTTATAGAAGTAACCAGCTTCTTAACTCTTTCTTTTGTTTTTTATAACTAGGTATTCTGATTAATGAATGAGCTTCGATTTACGATTGATCTGCATTTTCGATTTCCAATCTTTATTGATAGTTCGTCAAAGGATTTATTTATTGTAAATATGCAATTAAGAATTATTTTTCTTAGTCAAAATTATTGACCTAGTATAAGAATAATAATTTTATTTTAAAAAATGCACATTTGTAGAAGATGAAGCTTTTATGGTCCGCTTTCTGAATATTGCAATGATTGAAACTTCTCCTGACGCATTTCTGTGCGTTTCGACTACTTCTACTACAACTACTGACGTACTGCCACCGCCACCCAAGCGTCAAAAGGTGATGGATACTTCCATTAATAAAAATATTAGTTTAGAGCAAAAGATACAAATAGATATGGATTTACTAAGCCTATGCAAAGACTCGTTTCATCCGTTTTCCACAGTTGAAGAACGAGCTTTTAAACAGTTTGCAGGGTGGATTCCTGGATATAAACCACCAACAAGAAAAACTTGTTCATTACGTCAGGTTCATTAATTCAGGAATGTTATATCAAAACTGAGCAAATTATTAGATCACAAGTTGTTAAAGAAGTAGAAAATATCTGTATTACTACTGACTTCTGGACATATGGAGTAACTGAGAGTTACATCGCATTAACAGGACAATATTTACCCGAAAATTTAGAATTTAAAACGGTTTTATTAGGCTGCTACCATTTTTCTGGAAACCATAATTCAGAAAACATCGCTTTTGAAATTAGTGAAGTTATTAATCAGTGGGGTCTAAAACGAAAAGTAAATTTTGCAGTAACTGAATGCCTCAAATATGGTCAAAGCTATTAAAGATGTTTTGGAATGAAAACATTTAAATTGTTTTGCTCATACGTTAAATTTATTTGTGGAGGACGCACTTAAATGCTGTCGTGTAGAAATAAATAAAATAAAAGTCTTTTTTTCGACAATTCGACAATTTTAAAGAAATAACAAGTACAATGAATGGCCAAAAATACTTGAAGGGTAGTTCAGTGATTGTTATTGTACGCTGCCTGCAAGAAGCTTGCAATAAAATTTTAGCAAACGGTAACCTTACATCCATAGTATCCGACGTAGTACAATTACTAATATCGGGTTGTATTGTTTAGTTTATTTTTCAAGTTATAATAAATATATCCTTCATTAGTTTCTTTCACTTCAATAAATATTGTGTATAAACGATAATAGCCATTATGTTTGTTTATGTAGGTACTCTCTTGAAACTACTGTTAAACAATCATAGTAACTTGTTTACGAAAATCGGTTTACGATAAAAAAAGCGACCCACCTCTACTCGTTACCTCTGTCGTTACTTTGATTCGGTGCTTTGACGAATCGAGAGATGGGGAGACCAGACGTTGCCAAATAATTTTGTATGAAGAATTTTTTATTGTGGCATCATATGCAGTTTATTTTTAATGGGAATAAGGCACAATGTGACTTTAAAGAAAGCTTATTTTGATGTCTAGATTTTTAATTCGGAAATCGTACTTAAAATACGAAACATTAATAAATTTTATTAATATAAAACGATTTCCGAAGTGGAAATCAAAATGTTATATTACACTTATTGTAAAGTAAAATTGTGGCATATTCCCAATAAAAACAGTAAGCTGCCATTTAAATCCATTTCGCCCAAATTTGATTGGGCGATTAGAACATTGGTCAAATGCTAAAGAGACAACAGATCAAATAAAACCAATAAGTTTGGCAACGTTGAATTTCCACTTTTTATTTTTTCAACTCATTCATTTTCGGCGATATAAAGGGCTGACCTAATATACCGCTCTCTTTTTAAACAGGTGTTTCTCACTCCATCTCACGTAAGGTCCATACAGACCATAAACTTTTACCTATACTGTAAAAATATATATATATATATATATATATATATATATATATATATATATATATACATATATACATATATACATATATATATATATATATATATATATATATATATATATATATATATATATGTATATATATAAATATATATACATATATATATATATATATATATATATATATATATATATATATATATATATATATATATATACAAATCACTAACTTATTAATTGATTTTTTAAAAAAGATTTATTTTACAATTAAAAGTTACACTTTGATCTACGATAAAATGAAGCAGATAAAATTATAATTCAAATATGTTACTAGCAAGGAACTTAAATGACGAGGGAACAATAATGTTAAAGTCCTAAATTTATAATCTTCCTATAAAATGTGGTGTCGGCATTTCCCATGAAAGGCCAGCTTTGGTCAGAGTTTGATGTCCGTGCATGGTCAGCTATCTCTATGGGAACGCTTGCTGAAAGGATGATGAAATAGGAACTGATATTGCGAAACCAAAGCGTCGGTAACCCTTGAGTGTTTCAAGGTGACTATTTTCACATATAACATATATATATATATATATATATATATATATATATATATATATATATATATATATATATATATTGAGATGATTGGTGTTTAAAGAAAATAATTTATAAATTATATACTAGATAATATTAGATATAAAAAGTATTTGGTTATTTTAAGAAGTTATATACTAGAGAATTTAATAAAAATTATTTATGTGAGGGCATTTTTAAGAAATTAGCATGTAATAAGTGTAAGAAGTTTTTTTTTAGTAATTATAATGTTGTAGATATATTTAAGTGAGCCATGTGATTAGGCAACCAAAAATACTCTATAAAGTGACGTTTAAGGAATGGTTGCGAATATAAAGTGGGGTTATAATAATATGTTGTTTAAAATGTGTAGTTTATTAAATTAGAATGTTAAGTTACTGATTTAAGTGTATATTCTGATCTGAAATGCCTAAATGTCGACAAAATTCTCGATAAAAAAGTAAGGAATTCTCTAGATCACCAAAGATGGCCTTGTTGCGAAATGGATTGTTCCAGAAAATTCAAACATTCATATATAGAACAAAATCGAATATGATTTATTGCCAGATGGTTCTGGAACATTGAAAAGGTATAAATACTCGGTGATTTGGATTCAAGATGGCCGAGTTTTAGTATGAAAGTTAGAGTCAGTCAATCAGTAAGTCAGAAGGTCCAATTGTTCAATATAGTGAGTTAAATGAAGATTAAGAAACAGTATAAAGAAAATATGATTGAAGATTAAAAATTATGTTATGTATAAATGGTGATTGTATAATGGAAGAAGTATTAATTGAATATTAAAATTATATAATATATTTGGTGATTGGATATTGGTATATTGAAAAGAAGAATAAATATATAATATATTTGGTGATTGGATATTGGTATATTGAAAAGAAGAATAAATATAAATGCTGTTTGCTGGTTTGCTTGGTGGTTTATAAATGCTTAAGAAGAAATATATTTTAAATTGGTGGAAGCTGATAATTGGAAAAAGTAATTTCACAAAAACAAGGATAACCGAAGCACGAAGACATTGAGTAGTGATTAGAATCTATATAGTGGAAAACAGTTCATTTAGGCATTCAGTGACAGAAAGGTACAAAATTTTGTTAATATAATTTAGTTAGTGTCATAACAATTTCAATTTTGAAGATAGTTTGTTTAAATTTTACATTGTCTATAGAATTTAATTAGTTTCATAAGAATTTCAATTTAAAGATAGTTTATTTTAAATTTACATTGGCTAGGTTAGATATATATGTGTGTTTCATAATAGATATAATAAAGATAATTTAAAAAAGTACTTACAAACTAATTCTTTGAGAACCGCGATAAAAACCCTATATTATTAAAAAACACTCATTGCTCATCATTCACAAATAATACATCATAACAATATATATATATATATATATATATATATATATATATATATATATATATATATATATATATATATATATATATATATATATATATATAAGGAACGCCATGATGCAGTAGGAAAGATTATCCACCAAGAACTAGCTGACAAACTGGGACTTCTCCAAACTGACCATCTTTATTACCAATATATCCCTGACAGAATGCTTGAAAATGATAACTACAAGCTATCCTGGAACCGCACTGTGCTCACAGACCAACCAGTGGCACATAAGAGACCAGATCTCATACTAGTTAATAACTTACTAGACAAACAACACTTATTGATGTGGCGATACCTAACACCAATAATATTCGTGGTAAATACAATGAAAAGATCGCCAAGTACACAGATCTAGAAATACAAATTAGGAGATAATGGAGAATAGAAAGTACCCAGACAGTACCTAGTATTCTATTTATTACTGGTGTTATTCCCAAACACCTCCTAGAGCACATAAAACAACTAGGTCTAAATGAACATCTCTATAAGACCATGCAGAAAGCTATAATTCTCGCGACGTCTCGCGAGATACTACAGCATACCAAGTCACCTAAATCTGGATATATGATAATAATAATAATAAGTAAATTTACATAATTTATAGAATATACATATAAAAAAGAATACAAAAAAATATTTTTATGTATTTATTTATTTATTGAGGTTTGTTCACTCGTTTTTTCATCTTCAGATTCATCTTCCGATGTTTTACATTATAAAAATTCTAAATCTTCTTTGTAAATTGCTTTTTCGTCCGCTTATCATTCCGTTTAATGCTACTACAGCAAGGATCTGAAGTCAGAAAGAGCCTATTTATCACGTCCTCATTGCATTCCTTTAAGGAAAATTTTCTAGAAAAACTTTACCTATACTGACGAAAGTGCTTATTTCGTACTTCTACCTCTTCTTCTGATAATTGCCCAATTGGCAAAAGGGTATGGGAGATTATACTCGGAGCATGTATCAAAATTTTATTATATAACTTCACGTCATATTTTGCAGTGCAAATTGTATACATGGCAAATTTCTCCACAACTATGTGGAAGCCTGAGGATAATACTTCTAATATTACTTATTTTAAACCTTTCAATTAGCTTAATATCATTTTCTGTGACTGCTGCTGCTTCTTTGATATCGGTAAAAAATCTGCGGGATGTATTTCCGTCATTGGTATTACCAAATCCAGCTTTTGGTATATCCACCAGCAATCCCATTTTTTCCTTAATTTTTTTTTTGAATTTCTTCTTTTGTAGATTTTGTTTTTTCCTTACCACTTTTCAAATTAACACGACCTAGTTTAACTTCCGCTTTTACTTTATAGGATAAATGTAGAAGGAATTCGAAAAATCTTATTCGAGCATCTAATATTGATAATCCAAACTTGAACTTTCCTGGATCTTCACTTTTTTCTTTATAAATAAAGCAGCAAAAATTCTAAAATAGTAGCTTTACAAATACGGCAGCGCAGTGTGTATTTCAAACCTTTCCATCCACGATAGTTGGTACTAGGACATGTTTAATATGTATATTTTCTGAGATAATTGTCCCTTGCAAATTTTTGGTCTGCCTCTCAATGTATTTTACCTATTCATTGAAAATGTCCCTACTTTCTTTGACATATGTCATCCTAATTGGTCTACAAGGTCTAGGTGAAGAAGGGTATGGATTCTGCCAAATAACTTTTTTTAAACCATTAATCTTAATGACACATGAGAACTAATTAATAGGTTGGCATCACTGTCATCATTATTAAATTTTTATTTGTATTGACACATCCCCATTTAAAAAGTAACATAACATAATTTTCTTTCTAAATGTTTAATAATCTTGCTGTGTGATCCACCAAATCTTGCAATTTTACTTCAGCATATATTTTATCAACAATGTGTGGAGGATAACATTCTTGCTTTTCTAATTTAATTTAACATATTTATAGCAGGGATAAACAGCTTTGTTAGCCTGCTGAATTACCTTGTATTCGAACATAGATAAATTGGCTTCTACAAATATTGCAAAAGCTTTTTCTGGTGAATGTTTTTTTGTAACAACGGTTTGACTACTGGCAACAACAGCTTTATGAATTTTAGTTGCCCTGGTTGGAAACTTTATTACCTCTTGAATTACTTTTGCTACATCTCTCTGCTACATACCAGCCCGGTGACTCATTTGCGCACCATAAGTTCTTTCTTCAGCATCTACATTCTTCCTAGAAATAAATATTAAAGATGGTTATTGCTTATTTTTTTTAAATAGAAATTGTATTAGCCAAATAAATAGATTATTTATCTATCTACCTAAGTTCCAAGGTTTTTCAGCACTTTGAACATTCACTCAATTCTACAAATGTCTTTGATATGTTTTGAACTTGGAGTGACTGACCCGGTAGGTAAAAAAACGTTTTACCTTAACCACTCCTGATTTTTTTTAGGAATCAGTTTTCTATGCCATTGCATGTGATCCACTTCCTTTTAAAGAGATCAAAATAGTTGCTCATACACCTTGAACCATACAAAGTGGAAGAATACCTTCAAGCTGACCTGCAGGGAGACTGAGGGCTCTTATCTGAATCTAAATGTCACTGTTATTATCCTTATATTTTAATATTACTTTTATGTTAAATGTAGGTTGTTACAGCAACCATTATAAATTGTATTTGACACCATTCTCTCTATTGACAATTTATATTTGTGTGTAACTTGTGAATCCTGAGAATAAAGCTATTTCTATTTCTATTTTATAAATATTTTTAAAATGTTTAATAGCATTTACTAATTCCGGCAATTTATCAGAGAGACAATCCATAATTTCCACTAATTTGGCATCCAAACCTTTAAGTTTGGCATCAAACTCTGCTACTTCTTATTATTTCGTGCATATTTTATCTTTTAATAGGTATTGAAGTCTCTGAAACTGGAAATAAGAATTTTCATAAATAATTTACTTATAACTAAAATATTTTATTAATTGTATTTAAAATCCATTATTAAAAACAGTTTTATTACTGAAACCATGCGGAAGAGGTAATAATCAATTATTTTCAAATACAAAATTTGAATTCAATATATACCTGTATAAATAGCATCCCTTTAATGATAAATATTTATGGGAATTAATGAGAATTCAAGGAATAATAAAAATGAAAAAAATTATTTCTGAGAAAAACTAAAAAATAATTGAAGTTAAAATTATTCAAGATAATGGTTTCTTCCAGTATAATTGGAAGTACTAGAAGGTTCAAGGAATATTAAATTCAAAGTGCAGCTGAGATCCGGCCCTGAATGTCAGGAATGAAAGTCGACTTAATTTCAAGCTCCACAACTTTTATATTTTTAAAAGAAAAAGTAAAATTTAATAATTAAAAGTGATATATCAAAGAAGTTTACAGTGATTTGTTAAGTGCCGTAAGTATTTCTTTTCCAATTAATCATAGTTTGATTAGAAATATCACTTTTAACCGGTTGACTGCCAGGCGGTCGTATACGACCGACAGTTCAATAAGTGCTGCATGCCACGGCGGTCGTATACGACCGATTTGATACGGTCTGTGATATAGTTCCTGTTTTGCTAGAGATCGTGTAGAGAAGTGAATTTATTGCAGTATTCGACCAACTTAAGAGCGACTTTATTACATGCTCTCTAAATTCAGTTATTTTCATCTTTTTATCGTCTAGTTGGTTGAAAATAATGTGAGAATTTACGAGGGATGTTCCAAGAAGAAATTCTACAGCGAGCTTCCTGTACCATTTAAGTGACTTTCGTAGAGGTGAATTATAACTTGCCATCTGGTCTGACTGGTCAATTTAGGACTTTGCCTCATTGTATTCCATTACAGCCTGAGGTTTATGAACAACATCACT
This sequence comes from Diabrotica undecimpunctata, assembly GCF_040954645.1. Taxonomy (NCBI): domain Eukaryota; kingdom Metazoa; phylum Arthropoda; class Insecta; order Coleoptera; family Chrysomelidae; genus Diabrotica; species Diabrotica undecimpunctata. Next base: position 86,949,210 of record NC_092809.1, on the reverse strand, counting down.
TCGTCGCTGAATTGCTCGAGTTTCGGTAGTGTGTTTCTCTCTCTTGTCGTTTCCTCATTGCTGAGGATCGTGATTTCCTACAATGCGGGCTGTCAATTCTCTCCATCTCTTGCGATTTTGGGCTGCTCTCATGGACTCGGAAAACGTCTCTCCGGTGGCTTTCTGTACTTGATCTGACCATCGGATAGGTGAGCGTCCTCTGCCTCTACGTCCTTCTACGTTTCCGCACACAATTAGTCTTTCTAAGTTGTCATTGTCTCTTCTCGCAATGTGGCCAAAAAACTTTAAAACATTTGCAAGACACTGAGAGGAGAGTCTGGTCTGAATGTTTAGCTCTTCGAGAATCGACTGATTGGATCTGTGCTCCGTCCACGAGACGCGTAGCATTCGTCTCCAGCACCACATTTCGAATGCGTCAATCCTTTTCCTATCCTCTGATTTTATTGTCCATGTTTCGGCACCGTAACTGAAGATTGAAAAAATGAGTGTCCGTACCAGTCTCATTTTGAGTTTTTTGGATAAAGAGCGGTCCTTCCATATTTTTGACAGTCGACTCATTGCGTTCTTGGCCATCCCTATTCTTCTACTAGTGTGTTTAGTAGATAGTAATAAGACATCTCTTTTATCCTTCCACTTCAAAACGCAGATGCCTCTCTCGTTTTCCAACCCAAACGTTTCCTCTTTTTTCAATTTTTTATTTATTACTTCTTTTGGGTTTCCACGACGATTTGCTCTTAGCGTCCCAATATAGTGAGTTTCCTTGTCAAGTAAAATGTTAGCTAACTCTAGGCTTGTATAGTAGTTATCGGCTAGATCATCAGCAGAATTTTCCTGGCTTTGGTGATCTTTATTTTGCTCAAATGATAATATGTTTTGTTGGTTTTGTTGATCGACTGTAACTTGAAAAAAGTCATCTAATTCTTCCAAGGAAATAGCGCTGTTCAATTCCAAAGGCTGTAGTTGGACAATATTTTTTGAATTTTCATCCAAAGAGTGTATTTCTTTGTGAATGTTATCCAGGCTGGAAAGTGACTTAGAACAGCATGGCTCATTACCAATTTCCATTTTTTTAACAAGAGTATTTAGCTTTCTACGTTTATTTTTCAAATTTATTTCGTCTTCCGCTTCTGATCCATCGGAGGTATATAGAATTTCTTCATCGCTGGAAGGTAAGAACAGAGGGTCTAGGTCAGAATCAAAGGAAAAATCATTAGGTTCGTCATCTGAAAAAAAAAAACAAAATTTTTAACCGTGAAACTGTCAAAAAAAAACGTAAATTATTTGCAACTTATTTAAATTTTGCAATAAATTGGTTTTGTTTTACTTCATTATTTTTTATTTATATTAACGATTTGTATGATTTTACTAAATGGTATTAGCTATTGTTATTTTCTGACTCTTTGTAAACTTTTGCTATAAATCTTTCGATATCTATATTGTCTATATAGCTTTCAATGACAATAAAGCATATTTCTATGCTATTCTACTAATAAATAAATGTGTATTTTTCAGAATATTATCTTGCTTATTGTGTAGGTACGTACTTCAAACAGTAATCCTATGCAATGATTTACATCTGAAAATATAATAGGAATATATGATATGAAAATATGAAAATTATATCTTACCTGAACGTTCATTGCTTTCCAAAACCATACCAACCATCATTTTACCGCGACTTCCCATTTTATTTGAAGAAATAATAATTGTTTTTACTATTATCTAACTCTAAAAATAACACGAGCACAATTAACTTACTTGTCTTACTAACAATCAAACCTCTACTGATAAAATATTGGTCAAAACAACCACTCAACAAAATAATACTCGACAAATCTCATCATGAACAGAACGACCGCCCGACCGACCGCTTGGCACCAGGGGAATAAGTATGCCGCCTACGCCCCGGCGGTCGTATTCGACCGCTGACCTATTTTTTCAAAAATTGGGACTAATAAATGAAATTGGTGAAATATTAGTAATGGAAGTATTTCAGTTGGTTGCCAGATGCACTTTTTTCAACTTGGCACCATGGACTTTTTAACATTTTTATGTGGCAGTCAACCTGTTAAGCATCAATAACATATTCTCATCAATAATTGTAGTTACAAATTAACCAAAAAACTAGTTGTACTCTTATCGTTATTCAGCTAATGTGGTAAATATCAGACCGATCAACTAATTTTAAAATAAACAGAGTCGGACTTTATTTGATTTAATCTATATATAAAATAAAGTCCTGTTAAGATCGCATATAGAGGATTCATCATGTCCGTAACATCAGATGGAAGTTCCAACATAATTAGCTCTGTACCACAACATACCAATACAGTTAAATCCTACTCAAAAGTTCTAAGCCAACATACATACCCTAGTCCTGAATAAGCGATCATTTTCTCTTCAAAGAATAGATTACGCCTAGAGGACTACTCCATACCGCTAGGAGCACTTATCAGCCCAAAAACATCTTATTTTCTTCAAGGCTGTCCAATAATCAAGTATGCATGTATCTAGCGAACAAAGAAATTGTGGATAATTTTATGCAGGTATATGATGGTTTAATACTAATAAATGATGAACCAGTTCAAGCTAGAAAATATATTACCCCAGCGGATAGGTTAGTTCTATCAAATGTATGCCCCTCAATTCCCCATGATATTCTTATTCACGAATTAGAAAACCTAGGTCTAGAGCCTATGTCATCAATGACCTTTCTTCGTATTAGCTCTACCTTACCGGAATTCAATCATATTTACAGTTTTAGAAGATATTTTTAACAACCCTGTTATAAATCCTTTACCAGAATCTTTTTTGATTAATTACGATAACAAATCCTATCGAATTTTCTTATCAAGATAATCAGTTATGCTTTCACTGCAAACAGCAAGGACATAATGCTAATAATTGTAAAGTAAAAATCCCACAAACTCTCAACAATCACCCACACCTCAAACTATTTCAACATCGTTAAACACTCCTTCATAAATGGACACCATAGAAAAACTTCCCAATCCGCAATCTACTTCCTTAACAAACAGTACAAATCCTGAACATGTCGAACCAAAAGAATCCTCAGTTACCAATACCATAACACCTCCAGAAAATAACAGCGCTATATCACTAGATATTACTCAACAGGCAAATCGTAAATGTGACATAGATGAAATTCTATCACCTTCACCAACATATACACCAGCTCTGTCAAAAAAAGATAAACAGAAATAAATTTTAGGAAACCTACACAAAAACCAAACAAAAAACCCAAGAAAAGTTCTGATACTGAGCTAAAAACAATAATAAATGAACATTTACCACCATATATCCTTAATCACGACCAATTTATAGATCTGTTAGAAAACGCACCAGGTTCTCCAAATATTATCACCACTATAACTAATTATACACATGATTTTACTGGATTACTAGCAACGATTAGTAACTTATATGCTCACATAACAGATAGATCTCTTAAAATCAAATGTACCAAACTTAGAAAAAAGGTCACAAAACACCTAAATGACGAACTCTCTTCTACCGACAACGAAAATGACCTTTTACTTGACACAGACCCAGAGTCTTAATAAAATTAAAACTTTTTTACAACTAGAATTATTCAGTGGAATATAAACGGATACTATAATAACTTACCGATGTTAAAAATTCTACAATCAGAGTATCTACCAGATATTATTTATCTTCAAGAAACGAATCTTAAGAACAACCAAGAATATTGTTTACATAATGATCAAAGTTTTTCAAAAAAATAGAGTAAACCAAAGAATAGCAAGCGGTGGAGTGACAATTCTTGTAAATAACAAATTAACCGCAGGTAGGTTACCCCTACAAACACATTTAGAAGCTGTAGCTATTTCTCTAGATGGGACCACAAAAATAAATCTTTGCACGATTTACTTACCCCCAGAACAACTAATTGATAAACAGGACCTTTTTAACCTTGTGAGACAAATACCTTCTCCGCATATTTTAACAGGTGATTTGAATGCTTACAACAGTATTTGGGGTTCTACATATGATGACAAAAGAGGACTTATTATTGAAGAATAAATAGATCAGTATAACTTATCACTGTTGAATGATGGACGCCCTACAAGATTCAATATACAAACAGGCGAATCAACGCCCTTGGACTTAACGATAGCGGATAATACCTTCTCTGCATTAATGACATGGGACAGATTAGACTACACTTATAAAAGTGATCATTACCCATTAATAATCACCAATAACTTGTTCAAGCCCAAAAATGGAAAACAAGCCTCTAGGTGGAAAACGAAGGAAGCAAATTGGACATTATTTGAAGATATCATAGAAAAACATGTCAAAAACTGTAAAATATCCAACAATATTGACACAGAGATCGAAACCTTCTTCAGCATGATCTTAAAAGCAGCCGAAATAACCATTAAAAAAACTGCACTTGTTACAAAACATAAACCAGTTCCTTGGTGGAATGAACAATGTAAGACATCGATCGAAGCTTCCAAAAAAGCCTTTAACAAATACAAAAGACATAAAACACTTAACAATAAAATAGAATTTCAAAAACTTAAAGCTAAAGCTCAGTTAGCAATAAAAACTTAAAAAAGAAATTCGTGGGCTCAATTTATGTCCAGTATAAACAGTAGGACCCCTATGTCTGAAATGTGGAAGAATGTCAAAAAATATCTGGAATACCTGCTTATAACAAAATCACTCAACTAAAGAAAGATAATAGAATAATCACAGATGACCTAGAAATAGCAGAAGAATTTGCTAATGCATATAAAAATAGATCTAATACAAGTAATTATAATAATAATTTTATCAAATTTAAACAGAACGAAGAATGCGATGTAATTATACAATTTGTAGATGACACAGATGCTTTAAAGACCAAATTTAATATAAATGAATATAAATATGCATTAAACTCATTTAAATAGACTAGTGAGGGTCCAGATAATATCCCAATGGTTTTTCTTAAGCATTTACCTGAGAATGCACACAATCATCTTAACATATTTAATATTATTTGGACAGAACAGAAATTTCCAACAGCATGGAGAGATTCTATTATAATACCAATATTAAAACCAAAATGTCCCAAAACAGATCCTGTTCAGTCTTATAGACCAATTGCGCTAACATGTACTGCATGCAAACTATTGGAAAAAATGGTCAACCGTCATCTCCTCTGAACACTTGAAGATCGAAATATTATTATTCCAGAACAAAGTGGTTTCTGAAAAAATAGATCAACTCTAGACAATATTATAGACCTAGAAAGCAGTGTACATGAAGCCTTCTCCCTTAATCAAAAATATATTGGAATATTCTTCATCAGATTAGTGTACGATTTAGAAATTAAAGGACATTGCCTTGCATTTATAAAAAACTTCTTATATACAAGGTATATGCAAGTTAGAGTAAATGGTAATTTGTCGTCAAAAGTGGAATTGGAAAATGGAATTCCTCAGGGATCTGTTATAAGTCCTACACTACTTATAATTGCCATAAATGATGTTCTATGAAATTTAAAACTTCCACTTAAAGGCCGCTTATATGCTGATGATCTCTTAATATTTGGTCAAAACAAAAACTTAAACAACCTCTCACAACTTGCACAGAGTTTCTTGTTAGAGATTGAAAAATGGTCAGAGGAAACTGGATTTATCTTTTCAACAACTAAAACTAAATATATAGTATTTTTAAAAACAAAGTCAGTACACCAATCTCATTATATCTATACAACCAATCACTACAACAAAAAGATTGGCTAAAATTTCTAGGAGTTACTTTTGACAGAAAGTTGAATTGGAAAGAACATATCAATAATCTAGAATGTAAATGTTACAGAAGATTAAATTTACTAAAAATTCTAGCACACAAGAATTGGGGTTCAGACAGGAGTACATTGTTAATTATATACAGAACTGTTATACAATCACAGCTAGACTATGTGGCTATAGATTACGACTCAGCATCGAAATCAGTACTTAAAAAGCTCGATACTATTCATAACACAGCACTCAGAATATGCCTGGGAGACTTTTGTACAACACTGATTGAAAGTTTACTTTGCGAAGCAAATTAATTGTCGTTAAATGATAGAAGAGCTTACCTCAGTCTAACATATGCAATAAAAATTAAGGACAATGCAAAAACTCCTGTCTATAGAAATACTTTTACTGATAATTACTCAATCCAAATCACCATTCTGTTAAACCTTTCTATAAAAGAATAAAAGACCATTTGCATCTGTTTGATATTGTCATACCTGAATGTCTTCCATACACTTCTTCTTCTTCTTCTAATGGCGCTACAACCCTTTGTGAGTCTTGGCCTGCTTAACAATGTTCTTCCATTCTGCCCTGTCGGATACTTTCCTTCGCCACTGCCTGATGTTCATGGTTTTAAGATCCCTCTCTACGTCGTCTATCCATCTTTTACGGGGCCTTCCTCTTGTTCTGTTTCCTTGGGGCTTCCATCTCTGGACTACTTTTACAGCTCGATTATCTGGCATTCTTTCTAGGTGACCAAGCCAGTTTAGTCTTTGTGACTTTACAAATCTGACAATATCTGCGCTCTGCATTAGTTCATCCAGCTCGTGATTCATTTTAATTCTCCACGAACCATCGCTGCATTGGGTTGGTCCAAATATCTTCCTTAGTATTTTGGTCTTCCATACACATATGACCATAATCCACCTTGGATTCAAAGCATACCATCATATAACTTTGAACTTACGTCATTTGATAAAAACTCCACTAATTATGATCCAATTATTTCCCATTTTAGAAAAATCCTTAGCCGTTATAAAAATCATACCCAGATATACACTGATGGTTCAAAATCATCCGAAGGTGTGGGAGCGTCTGTAGTAACTCCAGAGAAGGTCCTTAAATTCAAACTATCTAATGTTAGTACTATCTATACAGCTGAACTGTATGCTCTCTATCGCGCCATAGAACTAATCAATCTGACAACAAACTCCAAATATATTATCTTAACAGACTCACTTAGTGCCATACAAAGCATCTGACAACTGTATCCAAAAAACCTGTTTTTAAAAAAAATGAAAACGGTCCTTCTTCAGGCTTATATCAATCATAATGTGATAAATTTCATCTGGATCCCATTTCATATAGGAATAAGAGGCAACGAAACTGCTGACCATAGTGCGAAAGAGGCAATAGTGAGTGACATTTCCGAAATCTTAAACATATCAGTATTAACGGATATAAAAGCTTATATAAAAAAATCAATCTTTAGTGCATGTAAAAATAAATAGAATGTGTCATATTCAAAATTAAAACAAGTGAAACCCAGCAGAGACACATGGAATGTGTTAAGAAATAATAGTAACAAGTGTCAGACTCAGACATACTAGATTAACACATGATTACTTAATTAAAAAGTGCGAACCGCCACGATGTAAAACGTGTAATACGACACTAACAATAATGCACATACTATGTGAAGTCCCCTCTACAATCAACAACGAAGTAACAACATGAACCAGGAACACTTATAGAAGTTCTAGGTGCAGACTGTAACTTACCTTACTCTGAATTTCTTCACTTCTTCATTCAAGACATCTCTAGGTGCAGTCACTTCTTCATTCAAGACATTAATTTCGCTAATTGCCTTTTGGTCAATGCAAAAAAAATTGTTTTTATTTAATTCTGTAAAAACTTGTGAAACATTTACCTGTAGAGAGTAACTAAAAATATTCGTTTATAATGAAAATTATACAAAAAATTGGATTACTTTAAAGATTGAAAAGTCATGAAGAGTAAGATTTTAAAAAATGATTCAATATTAAGTACTTACTGCCTTGTACTACCTTAAAAATTCTGGAACATAGTTTTGGTGATCGTAAATCATCTATATTTTTTTGCAGCGATCCATATTTTTTGATATTTATATAGGCGTTTAAAATTTTCAAACGTTGGCGAGAAATTTGAATTTCTAGCCAACTCTCATTTTCGTTCATATAGTTTTGTAGAGCACAAAAAAAAACCTTTGATAACAAAAAATCTATTTTGGTAAAAATCAAGAGATGAAAAAGATTTTTGACGTTTTATCGAATTTCGAGGTCATGTATCAATATTTTAGCCTAAAATTTGGTGAAGCTTCATCTTTTGTGATGCCCAACAATACCCCAAAATTTGGGGTCAAGTTTTCCCTGTGGCTATTTTGACATTCTTATCGGGCTATCCCTTACCGTATTTTATGTGTACTGTGTACCATGTATCTACATTAAAAGAATGTAAAAATTAAAAAAAAACTATAAGACTAACCTAAACACCGCAACTCAGTTGAATCAATTTCAGGATCTGTGGCAAAGGTTTGAGTCACTACAAACTTAATATTAATGCATAAAAACGCTAAGATTAAACACAAATATCTCATTATAAATTACTTATTATGTTAACTCCTTTCACTAACAAATAATAATTGCACTTATTTATACTTCACTTTGATTTGACACGTATATATACAGTCCATCTAATCCATGGTACAATGAATACACAAGGTATGATATTGCGCATGACATTTGACAGCTGGCCCAGGAGTGTGACGTAGTTAAGATCGCCTGAATCACCTCGAACCCATTATTACAGCTTAACGTACACATTAATTTTGAAATTATGGTTAAAAAGTGATTTTTTTAAATGTTTTGTTTTGGTTATAATTGAATAAAAAATATATTTTCAGTAGCGTAAAACCTTTACTTCTCCTAGAGATTCAGGCGAAATATTTATTTTTGTTTTCATACATATACTAATAATATAAATACTCTTTTTGTATGCAAATCCCTTGAAATTTAAAAATTTTCTGTAGAGGAAATACTGTGAATAGGTAAATAGTAGTAGATTTGCTTATTCTCATTTACTGTCACTCACTTCCAAGCAGTTTTACTGAAATAAAAACAAAATAATAGAGTACAATAGAGAAAAATCTGTTTTACAATTCAATATGGTATTTTAGATGAGTTATAATGAAATTTAGTAAAATAAAAAATATACACATTACTATAACCTACCGATTATTATATACAAAATTTACATATCAAACAATATAATAATACGAAAATAAGAACAATAAATAAACACAATACATATCGACTTCAGACGACTTTACACCGACAAGACAGAAAGCTTGTATAAAAACAAAAGTTCAACAATAATATCGGTTATCAATGGTGACTATTGCAAATTGCAAGTTATGAGATAATAAATATATTTTAAAGTAACTCAATACTGACTGAGTCATCTATTTTATAATAGAAAAATAATTTAGATATATGCTTACATATGTGTCTTTATACAAATGGTGTTTAGTTACTATTTATTTATACTGTATAGTATTTTTTTGTAAAACTAAAAGTTTTTATTTGCCATTGTATATCTGGTTTTGTACCTTTTTCAAAGTATGCTGTGCAATTGCTTGTTGCAATAGTGACAATCAAGGTCAAATATTTAGGTTTCATACATTTCCTAAAGATAGTGTGACTAGAAAACTGTGGAATATATCTTGTTGTAGATAGGATAATTTTAATTGTAATACTGCAAGAATTTGTTCTACACATTTTAAAACTGAAGATTACCAAAGAAATCTACAACAGGAACTTTTAAATTACGTTCCTAAAAAGGGTCTAAAACTGAAACCTGAGGCAGTACCTAGTCTTTATTTGCCTAAATCAACATCGGCTACCCTTTTAACCAACCAAAAGAAACGCGTACAAGGAGGCGAACACAGAGAGACAAAAAGTATGTTGAGCAGCTTCTTATTACTTCTTGGTCAACGACGTAAGTCTAAATCTTTATTTTTAATAATTATTAGTCATGAAACCTTAAATGGTTTTTTCATATCGATTTGTTAAGTAAGAAACTAGCCTCAGCCTGCTATGCAATTTGCAATAAGAACTGTTTCGGAGGAAATAAATTTAGCATCTTCCAAATAATATATTTTTCTTTGTTAAATCATGTTATCATTATTAAAATATACAATGTTATCATTATTATAAACAATACCAAGATAATTTTATGTGTAAATATTACAAAAGATGGCATTTTAAATGTGCAATATTGTGTGCCCTCACTACACTCATATTCGATGGCCAGCTAGCTCATTCGATATAAATAAAGTTGACTTTGTCATTATTTATTTTGATTTTGTGTTTAGTTCAGTAGGTATATATACGTTTACCACTTTTATGTATCTTTTGAAACATCTGAAATATCTAACTCTGGAGTATAAGTTAATTAACCTGTACCTACGTGTAATAAAAGATAATTAAAACTTGTCTTATAAAGGATATCTATGTTTTATAAAGGATAAATATTATAATAACATAATTTTATCATCTCTTTATAATTACTATAATTACATTAGATAAATTATATAAAAAACGTAAAATTAAAAGTCTTTCCTATACAACTACATTCAAATGTTGCGGGAATAAGCGTTCTTGACTACGTCATGCGCGAAAGCGAACCGATTTTGGAACATTATATATCATACCTTGTGTATTCATTGTACCATGCATCTAATCCATCCAGTTAGAATAGAATCTAATCTAATCCTAATCCAATCTAATTTACGTTACACGTCATTATCATTGACACAGATCGAAGTTGACATAGTTGCCAAAGTATAAAAAAATCCTGAATCCATTTTAAATCAAATAGGTCACATAATTATTGCAAAAGTGGATTGATTATACAACAAAACAAATAAATATTTAATGTAAATAAATAGAAATAAAACAAGAGTTAAAAAATAATCTTGTTAAAAACAATTTGAGCCGCTTGTATGCGTCGTATAAAAATGTAAAATGGAATACTTTAAACAAAAATAACACTTTTTTCATTACTTATCAACATTAGTCAACACCGCAACTGTCAAATAAGTGTTACCAATTTATGCCAACAAATCACCTTCGTTCGATTACAGTTATCGAGTTAGAGATTCTAAGTCGGTGGTTACAGTACAGTGTGTTCCGAATCAATGTTCTTTATAAAAACGCTGTATAATGGATTTATACAAATTAAATGAAACATATTTGTTGGAAATTTATCTTTATTGTACAGTTGACGGATTTGTAGTTTACTGTGTTTATTTGCGAAAAAACAACTCAAATTCCTACAACATATAAAATTAACAATATAAAAAATTAATTAATTCCCATTACTTACTGTTCTCTTGCTGTCAGCTAAATTATTTAAATTTTTGACCAATCGGTGACAGTTTGTATTCTGACGTTTTGATATTATATTTGACATAGTCTATAGAACAGTAGCAATGAGAAATTTTGGGTAACATTATAGAACTTAAAATTAACTAAATACATTATATACAAATAATAAATATTCGTAACACTCCCACCCGGTACAGTCACGTACAGTCCTATGCAAAAGAGAAACTGTACCACTTATTTTTCATTATCTTTTTAGTCTCCATTTATTGGTATTTGTTGAGAATGTAATACATTTATATTGTATATGCAGTGTATATTGGTGAGTGTAAGTGGAACGCACCCATAGTATCATGGATTGCCATGACAGACAGTAATGTCAATGAAATTGAGTGTCATGCAGTAGAAGATGTAAGAAGCATGGAGATATAGGTTTAAGTTAGGTTAGTGAGTAGTATTAGTATGTATGTTATAGGAAATAAAGCCTTAATATTAGTAAAGTACGACTGTTTATTATCCACACCTTAACAGTATTACTGCTAATTTTATAACAGGACGTTCATATATTCCATTTTTTGTTTGAACTAGTGCTCGTCGCACTTGCCCATCAGATGATTTTTTAACTTCAATTACCTTACCCTTTGGCCAATTACATCTTGGTAGATCTTTATCACATATAATTACAATATCGCCCTGGTTAATTGGTACAACTTGTTTATGCCATTTTGCCCGAAGTAGTAGTTCAGGTACGTATTCAGAAATAAAGCGTCGCCAACATTTATTTGCAAATTGCTCTCTGTATAATTAAATTTAAATACTTTAACATCTTCGTTTCAGATAATCGAGCTGTAAAAGTAGTCCAGAGATGGAAGCCCCAAGGAAACAGAACAAGAGGAAGGCCCCGTAAAAGATGGATAGACGACGTAGAGAGGGATCTTAAAACCATGAACATCAGGCAGTGGCGAAGGAAAGTATCCGACAGGGCAGAATGGAAGAACATTGTCAAGCAGGCCAAGACTCACAAAGGGTTGTAGCGCCATTAGAAGAAGAAGAAGAACATCTTCGTTTAAAAATCCAATTGGTTTATCTCTCTTTGAAGATCCAATTAGAAAATAATTTGGGGTTAGAGATTTAGATTCTTCAGATTCTATTAGAAGATAAATAAGTGGTCTTGAGTTTACTAGGTTTTCTGCAGCTATGAGACAACTATAAAGTAATTGGTCAGTAGGGTTTCTGCTTGGTAATGAATCATATACCGAAATTTTAACCGCTTTCACTAGGCGCTCCCAGGCCCCACCCATATGTGGAGAAAGGGGTGCGTTGAAGTGAAATTTTAGCTCTGGGCTAATCAGTGAATTGGCTATTAATTTACTGTCAACCTTTTGCAGTTCTTCTCTCAATACTCGTTCAGCTGCAATGAAATTCGTACCTCGATCACAATAAATATGCCTTGGTCGTCCTCTTGTTAATAAAATTTGTCAAACATAGTATAAAACTGTCCACATCTAGTTTGTAAGCTACTTCGAGATGGACTGCTCTAGTCGTGAGACACGTAAATAAAGCTCCCCATCTTTTCTCCGTCCGTTTTCTAACAATTACATTTATTGGACCAAAATAATCCATGCCAGTATGTGTAAACGGAGCAGTAAATGTTGCAAGTCTACATGGCGGTAGAGGTGACATTTCTGGTGGTTTTGGCTTAGCAAATTTGACCTTGCTATTTTGACAATTGGTCCTACTCTTTTTAACTAGTTGTCTGAGTTTTGGTATATAAAATTTTTGTCTTATCTCATTTACTACAATTTCATGATTTCTATGGTGATATCTTTTGTGATAGTCTTCAATAATTAGTAAAGTTAAACGACTTCCTCTTGGTAAAATTATTGGCCTTTTTGTTTCTGAAATAACATCTCTAGCTTCATCTAATCTTCCTATTATACAAAGTAAACCATCTTCATCCAGATATGGCGATAATTTATATAAACTGTTTGATTTATTAACTGTTTTCTGTAAACTACCAGAATTATTAGTTTTTAATTGTTTTATTTCATTTTTGAAATATTCACATTGAGTTTGCTTTATTAAAATATTTCTAGCATCTAAAAGTTCTTCCGAAGTTAATATTCCTTTAGGCTCTTCAGATTTCATCAACTTTGCATAAACAATTCTTAAAAATCGAAACATATATATGCAGTTGCTCTTAAAATTCTATTAAATTGACTGAATCTTTCAAAATCTATTAAAAGTGGAATATTAAATTTTACTTCATGAATGGTTAAAATTTCATCAGCTTTTTCCTTTTTAAGGGTGGTGTCTGGAGGCCAACTGTTTTCTAATTGATACAGAAAATCAGGACCTTTAAACCAACACCTCGTGTTTTTCAAATTGGGACGTTTTGTCCATTTAGTAGTTTCGTCGGCTATGTTATTCTTAATAGGTACATATCTCCAATGTGATATCATTGAGTTTTGTTGAATTTCGGCTACTCTGTACACAACATATTTTGGTAATTTTCCTGGGTCTTCATTTCTTAACCAGCTTAAAACTGTTGAAGAATCTGTCCAATAAACAATGTTGTGCACAGTTATGGAAAGATGTTGACAAAGGCTTTTAGCAAACCTTGAACCCATTACCGCACCATTAAGTTCCAATCGAGGAATAGTTCGTGGTTTTAATGGTGCTACATGTGTTTTCGCTCCAATCAAAGTACACTCTATGACATCTTTTTCATTATTCTTAGATATGCCACACAAGCACTTGCGTGTTCGCTGGCATCTACAAAAATGTGCATTTGCGTATTGGTATCCTTCCAGTTTTCGAGTTTATTAAGTATCTTGGAATTGAAACAAGCCATTTTTGAAACTGTTAATTGGTTAAAGGTTGATTCCAAGAAATGTTACTACTCCATATTTCCTGTAAAAGAATCTTCATATAAATCAAAACGTTTGCAAACTAACAAACCTAAAGGGTCATATACAGACATTAAGATTTGTAAAATTTCTCGCTTTGTTGGCTTTCTTAATCCACTTAAAACATCTTTATTTCCTTTATTACATTTTAAATTAAAAATAAAATTATCTCCCTTTAAACCCCACCACATTCCTAGAACCTTCTCCATGCTCTTATTGTTTCCTCGATCTAGGTTGACTTCCTCGTTATTTCCGTGGCTGCTGTTCATGATTTTCATTACTTTTTCAGAGTTTGATCTCCAGTTTCTTATTTCAAAATTTCCGCTGGCGTGAATAAAGGCAATTTCTTTTGCTAATCGGATGGCTTCATCCTCAGTGTCTATTGATTCTAAGAGATCATCGACATAATGATTCTTTACTATGGAATCAACAGCGCTAGGATATTCTACGCTAAATTTATTTGCATTAGCGTTTTTAACAAACTGTGCACAACTGGGTGAGCAGGTAGCCCCGAAGGTCATCGCAGTCATGACATAAACTTCCAAAGGATTATCAGAGCTACCATTGCGCCACAAGAATTGTTATATTGATGAATAGAAAATAAAAGAATGTGTTGATATTTTATTGTAATACTAACTCAAATAAACGTGATACATAAAAACATAATTAAAAGTGGTTACATTACGATACCATCTTGAAAACGTTGACATTGACATACATCAATCGTGCTGTCAACCATAGACAGGTTTGTTCCTTATTTAGTATTTATTTAACACCCTCCCTCAAACTTGTTAGTATACAAAACTAAATTTAAACCCTCAAACCTAACTTATTTACAAAATAATTAAATTTCTCATAGCACAGAGACTTTGTAAATATATCTCCAAGTTGCTCATTTGAACAAATATATTCAACCTTCATAATACCCTGTGCTACCAGATCCAAAATAAAATGTAATTTTACTTCAATGTGTTTACACCTTTTATTGTTTTCAAAGTTTTGTAGCAGTTTGATAGCACTTTGATTGTCTTCAAATATTGTGATTGGTAATAATAATTTAATTTCCAAATCCAACAGTAAGTTTTTTATATAAATTAATTCACATGAAGCTGCACATACTGCCACAAACTCAGATTCTGTACTTGATAAAGTTACCAAACTTTGCTTTTTGGAAGACCATGAGATTAGATTATTAGAAAGTTTAAAACAATATCCACTAATGGATTTTCTATCATTTATGTCATTAGCCCAATCAGCATCAGTATAACCAACTAAATCAAAACAAGAAGTATCTTCTAAATGATAAAAATACAACCTAAAATTAATAGTAGATTTCAAATATTTCAGTACTCTTAACAAATGCTTAAAATGTTCATTAGTAGCACTATCTTGAAATCTCCCAAAATAACTAATGCTGAAACAAATATCAGGTCTAGTACCCATCATTATATACATAAGACTACCTAACAGTTCTTTGTATGGTAAATTGGTACTAAGATTACAATCAGTATTTCTCAGTAAATTCAAATGCTTTTCAATTGGTGTTTTAAAATTTTTACTGTCTTCAACATTATATCGTTTGACAAGATTTTCAATTGCAGGTATTTGGTCAAGAGTTATGATCCTATTTTCAAAATCTCTGTCAATTCTTATTCCCAAAAAGTTAAACTGACTGCTTATTTTATTCATTTTAAAAGATTCACACAATTTTGTTTTCAAATAATTCAAAAATACATCATTATTACAAGCCATCAAAATGTCATTTACATAAAGCCAGCAAGTAACATCTTATATCCTTATTAATAAAACTATATAAACAGTAGTCTGTTTTTGAACGTTTAAAATTTAACAGTGGCATAAATTCATTAAATTTCTCATTCCATGCCTTTGGGGATTGCTTGAGACCATATATTGCCCTTTTCAATAACCATACTTTATTTTGATCATTTTTCGAAACTCTAAGACCTTCAGGTATTTTCATAAAGGTTTTTTCTTTCAGATCTTTTTCCTTTTTATTCATAAAATTATTTTCATCGAATACTACATTTCTACTGTGAATTAACTTGTTTTCTTGTTCTTGCCATAACTTGTAACCATTTTCTGTATAACCAATAAATCGGCACATCACTCCTTTATCGTCAAGTTTCTTTCTCAAAGCATCTGGTACTCTGGCATATGCTATGCAGCCAAAAATTCGCATATTAGAGAAATTTGGCTTTTTACCAAGCCCCAATTCAAAAGTACTTTTATTCTGTATTAAGCAAGATTGCGTTCTGTTGTTGATATATGCTGCCATGAGAACTGCATCTTCCCAAAAACATTTATTTATTCCTGCCTCTTTTATCATACATCTTGCTCTATCCATTATTGTTTGATTGATACGTTCTGCAACTCCATTCATTTGGGGAGTGTACGGTGGAGTGTATGATATTTGAATTCCCTTTTCTGAGCAAAACTGTAAAATTGCATTAGAACAATACTCAACTTCATTGTCACATTTTAATTTTGAGATAGGTTTATTACAAAATAATGATGTCACTTTCGCTGTATAATCTTTAAAACAATTGTAAACTTCGTCCTTTCCTTTTACAGTATATACCATGACAAACCTAGAAAAATCATCAACAAACGTTATGAAATACTTATAACCATTACGTGATGTTGGTGTGATTGGACCACATACATCTGTATGAACTAATTCAAGAACTCTAGTACTTCGGGATATTTTCGAATTATATGGAAAACATTTTTGTTTCGATTGTATACAAACATCACAAATTTTATCAACCTTTGATTTGGTAAACTCTAAACCATTAACTATATTTAAATTTTTAACAAATTTAAATATATTTTGAAATAGAACCATAATTCAAATGACCATACCTTTTGTGGCAAATATCTATATTTAGTGCTAAATTTGCAAATTCAATATTAGATTCAACATTGATTTTAAATATAATTTTATATAAATTATTAAGACGTTTACCTATTACAAAAACATTATTATCTTTTTTATAAAGATCTTACCGTCATTACATACAACTTCAAATCCTGCCTTTTCAATGGTAGGTATAGACAACAAATTTGCTCTTAATTTTGGTACACAAAATACATCTTTTAAAGTAATTTTCACATTTCTATTTTCCACCACACTTGTCACTTGTAAATCACCTATGCATGTTGCCTCCATACTTTTTCCATTTTCTGCCAGTTGTATTTCTCTTCTCTCTGCAAATCTTTTCTTGTTTATCAGTACCTCTTCATTGTTTATATAATGATGTGTAGCTCCCGAGTCTGCATACCACTCTAAGATTAAACCGTCTACACTTTCAGATGTTGCACAGAAAGAAACAGCATTATCCTCTTCTCCATTACTTTCATTCATAGCATAATTCGCCCTGTTTCCAATTTTTTGTTTGTCATTCACATTCTGCTTTTTGACTAAACATTGACTTGCTCTCTGTCCCATCTTACCACAGTTGAAACATTTAATGCCACATACACTCTTCACATGCCCAATTTTTCCACACTTAAAGCATTTTACTTGCTTTTCTGTTGCACTAAAAGATGAAGGCAAAACTTTTGTGCTTCTTGAATTTTTATTGGAATGAAATTCCAACAACCTACTTTTCACAAAAATCATACTTTTAAATCATCTTCTGATAAAGTTCTTATGGCTGTGACTACATTTTCAAACTCTTGTGGCATTGACAATAATAGGAAACAAGACATATCAGATTCATCAAATTTACTTCCCAGATTTTTAAGTTCTCTGAACAGTCGATCACATCTTGAGAAATGATCCTGAATATCTATGTCATTGGCGTATGTTAACGTTGTTAATTCTGTTACGATAAATATCATGGCCTAAAATAACCGTAAATATGTTCTGTTTTGTTGTAGAAATTTCGGCGAAGGATCTAGACCCAAATTATGATGAATCATCCGATTCGAGGTGTCCAGGTAGACCGAAATAAAACCGGTCTGAGCTTCTGGGGAGATCGCCGCCGTTCTCGAATAACAGGATTTCCTATATAATAACGGAACTTTAATTGAAGAGGATCAGTTGATTTTGAAGACGCGCTCGCAATTTTAATTGTTACGTTCGGATATATAAATTATTGTAAGATAAATTAACATAAATAAAAATAAATTAAATTCGTAAGTGTTATAAATATTGAACCTTTAGTGAATTAAGATAAGAACATTAAATTAGAATTAATAAAGACATTATAAATTGAATAAAGACATAGCAGTTAAATAAATTTCATTTCATTGGTGTCAAAAGTGAATATAAAATAAATTGTGAAAATGGCTACGATTTATGAGCTGACAGTGACTAATTTAAGAAGACATCTTGAAGACAGAGAATTAGCTTCTACCGGAAAAAAGGCTGAGTTAGTCCAACGACTAAAGAACGCTTTGCTAGAAGAAGGACTAGATCCAGAGACTTATATATTTGAAGATGCTGTCCTCTCGTCGATTTCGAAAGTTTCTGGTGGGTGATGTAGCCAAAGTTTCTGGTGACATCGCATCATTAGAGAACAAAGTTTCCGGCGACATCGCATCATTGAAGAACAAAGTTTCCGGCGACATCGCATCATTAGAGAACAAAGTTTCTGGCGATATTTCAAAAGTTTCCGGCGACATCGCTTCTTTAGAAAACAAAGTTTCTAACGAGATTTCTTCCCTGGAAAGCAAAGTTTCTGCTAACATCTCTTCGGAAATCTCTAAAATCACTTCTGAGATGTCTGCCCTGGACGATAGAATATCTTCGTTAAAAAACCAAGTTGCTGCCGATAAGTTGGCCTTCGAAGAAAAGATTAAAGAGATGGAAAGAAAGATGGAGGAAACAGGGACAGCAGAGAGAGGTAACAGTCCGATTACAGTGGAGATAAAAGAAGACGAGACGAAATGTAAGTTGGAAATACGGCCGAAATTTGAAGGAAGTGGAGGTTCTGTCCATGTGAAAGTCCCAACTTTTGACGGAAAATCGTCATGGAACAACTACATGAAACAGTTCGAATCAGCTGCAAGAGCGAATGGATGGTCTGAAAAAGAAAAGGCTGTAAACCTGACTATCGCTCTTCGAGGAGATGCCTTAGATGTGCTTCAGACCATAGCCGTAGAGGAGACGGATGATTTCGAACAACTGAAGAAGAGGTTAAATATGCGATATGGCCACGAACATTTGGAGCATGTATATCAGTCGCAGCTTAAAAATCGAAGACAAAAGAAAGATGAGGATCTTCAAGAATATGAGGTAGATATTGCCAGATTAGTACGATATGCTTATCCAACAGCTCCCGAAGACATGATGGAAAAGTTAGCCGTTCAAACGTTTATTGATGGTCTTCGTGATCATGAAATGCAGAGAACACTACGATTAGCTCGTCACAAGACGCTGGTTGATGTCTTATCCGCCGCCCTCGAATACGAGTCAGCTACGCAGGCCTCTGGAGGGTACAGTAAAGTTAGGACTGTAAAAGAGGAAGGAGATGAAGACAAACTTGACCAGCTCGTTAATATGATTAAGAGTATGACATACAAGAAAACGAAGACCATAAGATGCTGGAATTGTGGCGAAATAGGACACGTACGAAGTTCATGTAAGCACCATAGGTACGACGCAAATCAAGAAACTCACCACCAGGAAAACTAGAACGGGTCAGCCTTAGGGGGGCAGCTTTGACCCAAAACTTTTCCAAAGACCCTCTCATACTAATAGCTTCTTTGAAATGTCGTGAAGTGAGTGTATATGTAGATGGAGAAATAAATGGTAAAAAGCATACGTTGTTGGTGGATACCGGAGCGACCAGAACCATTATACGCCCGACAGTTATAAACAGCCGTAAGAAACTGTTACCAACGAGGTTGCGACTTCGGACCGCTACAGGTGAAAATGCCAACATTCATAGAGAAATCCAGGTACAATTGGGAGTTGGAGCAGAAAAGTTTGTCCATACTGTTATAGTTGCTGACATCGAAGAGGATGTTATATTAGGAATGGACGTAATGAATATGCATGGATTCCAATTGGATTTTAAGAATAAGGTAATCAAAGTTGGCAACTAGGAGGTATTTCTTCATCCACGTAATGACAACACTGTGCAAGCAGCCATTACAGAAGATACAGTCGTGCCTGCGAGAAGCGAAACGATCATAGTAGCGCGACTACAGGGAATTGTAGACGAAGGGACACCTGTTATGATGGAGCCTTGGAACCACGATGATGAGGTTGGCCGTGGAATCATAATTGGAAAGGAATTGGTGACTTCGCCTAAAGAAATTCCTGTGAGACTTATCAATGTCAACGACTACCCAGTGACCATCAAGAAAGAGACAAAGGTAGGAACTTGTGTACCTGTGACATCCATAATCCGTCAGGCGACAACATCTGATAATTCCAACGACAAATTCGACCAAATGGTTGCAGTTGCTGGACAGTCTCTGAATCAGATTGAGAAAAGAAAATTAAGGGAATTTCTGCGGCAGTATCGTGATATTTTCGTACCGAAAGGAGGAAAGACGGGAAGAACTACCGTTGTTAAGCATAAAATTGATACTGGTAATGCTAAGCCAATTCGTCAAACAGCTCGACGATTACCACAGACGAAAAGAGAGGAAGCTGAAACGATTGTTCAGGAAATGAAGAAAGACGGGTGTTTAATAGAATGTGAAAACACTGGTTTGTCTTCACTTCTTCGCTGGTTCACTGGTAAATAGAATTGAATTGAAACACTGTGGACTGTAATTTCGTTTAATTGTAAATAGATGTTACACGTCTAGGTATGTGTTCACTCTTACTTCTTACTTGATTCTAAAATGGAATGAATGCGCATAACCAAGCGCGTAGTTGACATGGTTGCCATTTAAAAAAAATATCAAAAAATCCGAACATAGCCCCCCTTTTGAAGGGCACCTTCAAAAAATATACATATACACAAAGTAATGAAATATTAACATAACTAAATACACAAAATATAACAACAAAAGTAATTGTCAATTGATAAGTTCGTCTTGCATGGGTAGAGGGCACAAATGTCTTATTGAACGAGTCACTGTTGCATTCCTGGTGGTTACATCTGCTACTCTGGTCTCTCCATCTCTACCTGGATATAATTTAGTAATTCGTCCTGTACTCCATTTACAGGGAGGAACAGAATCAGTTTTAATCAGAACCAAGGTCCCTAGTCGAATCTTGGTGGATGGATCCTTCCATTTATACTGCTGATGGAGTTGAGATACGTATTGTTTAGAAAATTGGCGCCAAAATTGTTGATACAGCTGTTGAACATGCTGAAATCTGGACAATCTACAGCTGGCTATATTGTCTACGTCATACTCTGGCAATGACGTGAGTGGTCTACCAATTAGGAAATGGGAAGGGGTAATAGGAGATAAGTCATTAGGACTACTTGACATTTCAAATAATGGTCGTGAATTCAATATACCTTCTATTTGTATGATAAGTGTATTAAATTCTTCAAATGTTACATTGTTATTAATTAATATACGTTTTAAATGATGCTTAGTGCTTTTAACAGCTGCTTCCCACAGCCCCCCATGATTGGGTGTATAAGGAGGAATGAAAATCCATTTTATTCGTAGCTCGCTTGTAGCCTGTTCAATAGAACTATAATTGTTTTGTAAAAAATGTCCTAATGATTTAAGATAATTGTTAGCTCCAATAAAGGTGCTGCCATTGTCTGAATAAATAGTACTAGGTATACCACGTCTAGCGGTAAATCTTTTCAAACTTGATAAGAAGTTCTCTTTTGTAAGATCTGACACAACTTCTAAATGAACAGCTTTTGTGCACTGTTGCATTCCTGGTGGTTACATCTGCTACTCTGGTCTCTCCATCTCTACCTGGATATAATTTAGTAATTCGTCCTGTACTCCATTTACAGGGAGGAACAGAATCAGTTTTAATCAGAACCAAGGTCCCTAGTCGAATCTTGGTGGATGGATCCTTCCATTTATACTGCTGATGGAGTTGAGATACGTATTGTTTAGAAAATTGGCGCCAAAATTGTTGATACAGCTGTTGAACATGCTGAAATCTGGACAATCTACAGCTGGCTATATTGTCTACGTCATACTCTGGCAATGACGTGAGTGGTCTACCAATTAGGAAATGGGAAGGGGTAATAGGAGATAAGTCATTAGGACTACTTGACATTTCAAATAATGGTCGTGAATTCAATATACCTTCTATTTGTATGATAAGTGTATTAAATTCTTCAAATGTTACATTGTTATTAATTAATATACGTTTTAAATGATGCTTAGTGCTTTTAACAGCTGCTTCCCACAGCCCCCCATGATTGGGTGTATAAGGAGGAATGAAAATCCATTTTATTCGTAGCTCGCTTGTAGCCTGTTCAATAGAACTATAATTGTTTTGTAAAAAATGTCCTAATGATTTAAGATAATTGTTAGCTCCAATAAAGGTGCTGCCATTGTCTGAATAAATAGTACTAGGTATACCACGTCTAGCGGTAAATCTTTTCAAACTTGATAAGAAGTTCTCTTTTGTAAGATCTGACACAACTTCTAAATGAACAGCTTTTGTGCAAAAGCAAATGAATAATGCCAAATAACATTTGAATACTTTAGCCCCACGCCCCCTTTTGTTAAGAATATTAAAGGGACCTGCATAATCTATACCAGTTACATCAAATGGAAAATTCGGTTTAATTCGATTATTTGGTAGATTAGACATTGGACTTAAAAATGGAGTAGGATTAAATTTGAAACAAGTTAAACAATTTTTGACAACTTGTTTTGCTAACACACGTCCTGCTATAGGCCAGTAACGTTGTCTTACTGCCGAAAGCAATAATTGAGGACCTGGATGAAATAGTTGCTTGTGTTTATATTCGAAAATTAATTTAGTAAAATAGTGTTTGGATGAAAGAAGAATAGGATGTCTAGTATTAAATGATAAGTAAGTATTGTTGAGTCTTCCACCCACTCGAATAATTCCTTTATTATCCATAAATGGAGTTAATGAAGAAAGTCTATTACTTTTTGGAAGTTGATTTCCTTTATCGAAAAAGGATAATTCGTCAGCAAATGATTCTAATTGAGCTTGTTTGACGATACTAATATGGGCTTCATCTAATTCTGCAATAGATAAATTACCAGTACGCATGTTAACTTTATGTCTTAAATTGTAGATGAAACGTAAACAATAGGCTGTTATTCTTTGAAGCATAATAAAATTTGAATATCTAGTGATTAAATCTGATGATTGTACTGATATAACTTGGAAAACTTTAGGAGTCTTTTTCAACTCTGTCAATTCTGACGTTTTTAACTTAAAACCCACATTGGGCCATTCTGACTGTGGCAATTGCAAAAACGTTGGTCCGTTCCACCAAAGTGTATTGGAAATTAATTTTTCGGGCATAATACCACGAGACGCAATATCTGCTGGATTACGTGAACTGTTAACGTAATCCCAGGTGAACATGTTAGACAATGCTTGAATTTTTGCTACTCGATTAGCAACGAAAACTTGTAATTTACTAGGATCAGTATGAATCCAACTTAATGCTACCTGAGAATCAGACCACATGAAAATGGGAACATTTACATTAATGGCTTCTGTTACGATTTTTATTAATTGTACACCTAATAGACAAGCACAAAGTTCTAGTTTAGGAATAGTTAAAAGTTTAATTGGCGCAACTTTAGTTTTTGAACACAAAAGATTAATGTAATACTGATTCGAATCATCGACGCTTCTAAGATAAATGCACGTAGCATATGCAGCTTTCGATGCATCACAAAAACAATGAATATCAAGTAAAGTATTCGTGACAACTTTACGAGGAATAGATATCTGATTAAAAATAACAATATTATTTTGAAATTGTAACCAAGTCTGTTGCAAATCCAAAGGAATCGGAGTGTCCCAGGAAATATGAAGAGTCCATAATTGTTGAATGAGTATTTTTGCAATAATAATAGACGGACTTAACAGACCTAGAGGGTCATATATCTGAGCAATCATGGATAAAATGTGCCTTTTAGTAAATGTTTCATGACTACGTAACTTGTTTATGTTAAAAGTAAATGAGTCAGACGAATTTAACCACTGGACACCTAATGTTTTGCAACTATCATGATCTCCCAAATTTAATACTGAATTTGAGACATCGGATTGTTGAAAATTGGTAATTACTTGCTGATCATTGGAGACCCATTTTCTTAAAACAAATTGAGCTGACTTGAGCATATCGTAAATAGATTTGCATCTTTCTTGTAGTTCGCGTAGATCATTAGATCCAGTTAATAGATCATACATATCATTTAAAATGGTGCTAGAAGCTAATGGAAACTTGTCTAAATTGTCTTCAGCTAATGCTCTGATACATTTAATTGCTAAATAAGGCGCAGATCTAGTGCCGTATGTGACGGTGTTAAGTTGGTAAATAGAAAATTCTTCGCTATTATCTTTACGCCAAAGAATTTGTTGTAAATATTTATGATCTGGATGTATGAGTATCTGCCTATACATCTTAGAAATGTCTGCTGATACAACATATTTATAAATTCTGAATCTTAACAAAATGTTTAAAATATCGTTCTGCACTTTGGGACCTACATATTGAAGGTCATTAAGAGACCATCCTGATGAGCTTTGGCAGCTTCCATCAAAGACGGTTCTAAGTTTTGTAGTAACACTAGACTCTTTTAATATGCCATGATGTGGTAAAAAATAGGAATATTCTGAATTAATAGAAATTTTATTCATATGACCTAGGTTTTCATATTCGTGAATAAAATCAAAATAGAGTTGCTTAAAATAGGAATTGGAGAATTTTGATTCTAATGACTTAAATCTTTTAATAGCTGTTTGCTTTGAATCACCTAATAAACTAGGAGAGTGTTTTAAAGGCAACTTTACAACGAATTGTCCATTCTCATCACGAAATGTGTCTTGTTTGAATAAGGATTCGCAAATGCGATTGTCTTGAGACAGAAATTCATTCTTGGTAGGAACATCTTCAAGTTCCCAAAACTTTTTTAATTGATCATCCTCAGGGATGTGTACTTTAATAAAATTGCATACATATTTATCTGAATTAATTGGAACTGTACCTGTTACAACCCAACCTAATTGAGTATTGATTAATAATGGAAGATTTTTACCTAATGAGATTTTATCTTGTAATATAAGATCCCAAAAAATGTGAGCTCCAAGTAATAAGTCAATTTCTTTGGGACAATTGAATTCTGGATCTGCTAAGTTAATATTGTGAGGTAATCGAATGTTATTCATATCAATAGGATAAGCAGGTAATCTACTTGATATAACTGGTACTACTAGACATGATATACTAGAATTGAAATCTGAAAATTGTGAAAATATTTTTAAAGAACATTTTTTATTAACATTAGAAGAACGTTGACTAATACCAGTAATTGAACAATTTGTATCAGTTAATTGTAGTTTTAATTTATTGCAAAAACGTTCGGTGATTAAGTTCATTTGTGCACCGCAATCTAGTAAGGCTCGGCACTTATGATAATTACCAGCTTGGTCTTTAATATTACATATAACTGTAGCTAATAAAACTTGACTCTCATTTTTTGCAAAATTTATACTTATTTGTTGTTCTAAATTATCATTTCTATGATCAGAAGTAGTAGGTAAACTTACTTGGTGACTGGTGTCACGAATTGAAACTTGTGCATAATCTTTATGAAGCAAAGTGTTATGTTTGTGAGTTTTACAGATAGGACATGGACCAAATTTACAATGGCTCTTATCATGGCCACTTAATAGACAATTTTCGCATAATTTATGTTTTCTAACCTCTTGAAACCTCTGTTCAACCGATAAAGCTTTAAATGTAGGACACTTATAAATTGAATGATCCTTTCTGCAGAAATTGCATCGGTTTTTAACTGCAAAGTGTACTAGATTGTTAGATCTGTTATGATACTTGTTTGAAGTTGAAAATTGTGATTTGAATGCTTGAGACTCATCTAAACTTTGTAATATATCTGTTTTATTTTTTAAGAAATTAATAAACTGTTCTAAAGAAGGTAAATCATTTGCAAATTTAGTTTCTTTCCATTCCCGTATAGTATTTTTCTCAAACTTGTTAACTAAGATATGGATCATGAATGAATCATACAACTTTTCTTTTGGTATGTCAATACCTTCCAAAGAAGTTAAATGTTTTGATATGTCATCCAACATTTTTCGAAAACTAGCATAATTATTATCTTTTTCTTTTTGCATCATTGATAAATTTAATAGAGATTTAAAATGACTATCTATTAGAAATTGTTTTTTATCGAACCTATCGCATAATAACTCCCACGCTCTCAGAAATGGTTGATCTACATTATCTAATCCTTCAACACAACTAGCTGCATACCCTTCTAATGAAGCTTTTAAAAAATGAAACTTTTGTCCATCGCTAAGCGAAGTATTATTAGCAATGGTCGCATTAAAACTATTTTTAAAAGCAATCCAAGATTTAAACTCTGCTGCAAATACTTTTAATTTTATTTTAGGCAATAGAACATTTTGTAGGGGATCATTCCCTGGTTTAAATTCACTAGACTGACTATATTGTGAGCTATTACTAGTTATTGGTTTTAAAACACCTTGTAAATATGCTTGCGCCGCATAAAACCGATTTTCAAACTCCTCTCTTTCTAAATAGTTTTCTGGTAATTGACTTTCAGAACACTTTCTTTCAATTTCTGTTTGAATTATATCAAAATCGTTTAATAAATTTATATTATTATCGTACCTAACTTGAATATCTGTAATATCAACATCACCTTTGTCTTTTATTTTATTAATAAATTTCTCTAGAAGTGATAATTTCTGTTTCGTAGTTCCTCGATTTCTTTTCAGATCTTTTAAATCGTCTACAAATTGTATCTCGTTATTTGAATTAGCCATCTTATTTAAACTAGTAGTTAAAATAGCCAAATACTTGAATAAAACTAGTTATTGTTATCAAAACAAATAATTGTACACAAATATTACAAACCGAAGGTAATATTTAAATAGATTTATAGATCAATTGCATAAAAATGTTAATTTTATTGTCAAATAAACCCAAATGAATTATTAAATGGACGGTTTTATGTTTTATTAGGAAATAGGAAAGAAATTGAAATGGATCTGACCTTGTATGTACAGTAGTCCTGACGAATACTTGTCGCTTGTCGAAGTTGTCGCCTACGTTTCTTTACGATCGGCTCTCTCGCTGAATTGGTCGACTGGAATTGACACTGGAACTCGGAACTGGTTACTTGATTTTGCCTCCAACTCAGTGTTCCCAAACCTACCGATAAATCGGTAGATCTACCGATTTCGACGTATTTCTACCGATCTACCGACACAGGCTTAAATTCTACCGATTTTTATATTCAGATAGAAATTTTTACTTATTCTTAAATTTGAGAAGAAATATGTAAGAGACAAAACAATTTTTCTTCCGATACGTGTAATTTGCATTGAGCATTTTTGTGTATTCACGAAAACGTGTGAAAACATTCAAAAATTTATTCTTAAATGATACCTAAGCGGTACTTTACAAAGTACACGATGTCATAAAAGCTAATAATGCAATAAATGAATCCAAATCCATTGTGATCCCGACCGCTTGGTTCTGGGAATTTGTCAAGTTAGGAACGGAACAACGCATAGTTAATCTAAGCTTCCGAGTGCACCTCACATAAAAACTCGGTAGTTTGTTTGTTGAATAATATTTCCTTGTAAAAAGGTTTTATACTTGAGTTTTCGTTTCTCGGATAAGTATTCGATTCCTAGTCACAGACTCATTTAAAGATTTAAATTTCAGTCAGTTGAGGTTTGTGAAGTCGTAACTCGTAACGTCGTGTTATTGTATTAGTAGCGTAATTTTTTATTGTACGCGTAACAATAATTTAATAGTTATGTCGTCAAGTTCTGAAAGTGATTCAAACCTAGGTGAAACAAGTAGCAGGTGTCTATTTCAATATTTCATTTAGTTTGAGATTATATTATATGGTTTAAAATAAACATGACAAATAAAGTTTTTTAAGTCCTCTTTTTTTTTCTTTCGTCTACTTAGTAGAATCCAGACCTTAATATTTATGTAGTATATGTACCCAATATAAATGTGACAACTTCGTATTTCCCACTTCGTTACTGTTGGATGTGGATGTTACACTGTGATGTTACTGCCAGCCAAGTGCCAACGTGCCAGCAGTGCCAACCTTCTCGTTTTAAGTTTAGTATCTCGGTTCTCATTTTTTTATTTTATTAGATTTAGATGAATAAACATATTTTATTTTTTCTTAAATAAACGAATTGCAAAACATTATGAAATTTAAACAAAATAGTATATTTTGAAAAATCTACCGATTTTACACCACAATCTACCGATTTTTTTAACAAATTCTACCGATTTTATTTTTTTAAGTTTGGGAACACTGCTCCAACTAGTTTTGGCGGGCACAAGGCTTGCATGCCGGTAAAATAGATAATTGAATATTTCACAAATTCAGCTCGTTTGGACCAAAATGTTTAATAGAATGTGAAAACACTGGTTTGTCTTCACTTCTTCGCTGGTTCACTGGTAAATAGAATTGAATTGAAACACTGTGGACTGTAATTTCGTTTAATTGTAAATAAATGTTACACGTCTAGGTATGTGTTCACTCTTACTTCTTACTTGATTCTAAAATGGAATGAATGCGCATAACCAAGCGCGTAGTTGACATGGTTGCCATTTAAAAAAAATATCAAAAAATCCGAACAACGGGGTGATAGAACCTTCAACGAGCCCATGGGTCTCTCCGGTGGTCCTGGTTAAGAAGAAAGACGGAACGACGAGGTTCTGTGTGGATTACCGTTTGCTGAACAACGTTACCAAGAAAGATAGTTATCCTCTGCCTCGGATCGATGACACATTGGACACATTGGCTGGAAGTAAATTGTTTTCTACTTTGGATTTGAAGTCTGGATACGGGCAGGTAGAAATGGACCCAGTGGATAAAGAAAAGAAGTCTTCACCACAGGATCTGGATTGTGGCAATTCAACGTTATGCCATTTGGACTCTGTAATGCTCCAGCGACATTTGAGAGGCTTATGGAAAATGTGTTAAGAGGGTTATCTTGAAAAACATGCCTGGTTTATTTAGATGACATAATCGTCTTGGGGGAGACATTCGAACATCATTTGAGGAATTTAGAAAACGTTTTAATTCGACTTGAAGCTGCCCAATTGATGCTAAACCCCAAGAAGTGCCAGCTATTTCAAGGTAAAGTCAATTATCTGGGTCATATAGTCAGTAAGGAAGGAGTGGCTGTGGATAAGGGAAAAATCGATTCCATTAAGGAATGGCCAAAACCAACTGACAAACATCAAGTGAGAAGTTTTCTTGGACTATGTACTTACTACCGGAGGTTTATTAAGAAGTTTGCAGATATCGCTAAGCCATTAACGCGACTTACAGAGGAAGCAAGAGAATACCGCTGGAATACAGACTGCCAAAATGCCTTTGAGACCTTAAAAAAACATCTAATAACAGCACCAATTTTAGGGTATCCACTGCCAGAAGCAGAGCTCATCTTAGATACGGATGCAAGTAATGTGGGAATTGGAGGAGTGCTGTCTCTCCAGTTATACAGAAAATTCGAAAATGGAAAGAGGAAAACCGTCGACCACCTTGGCAAGAAATATCAAACCTATGCTCAGTAGTTAAGACGTATTGGGCCCAGTGGGACTCATTTATCATGGAAGATGGCTTGCTCAAACGAGTCCTGGAAAATGATGACGGTTCAGAGAAGAGAAGACAGTTGGTGATCCCAAAGAGCAGAATAGCCGAAGTACTTCGTCAGTTACACGACAGTCCATCAGGAGGGCAATTTGGTGTAAAGAAAACCCTTCAGCAAATTCTGGAACGGTTTTATTGGATGAACAGTTCCGACGACGTAAAAGACTGGTGTAAGAAATGTACTATTTGTGCTACGAGTAACGGGCCTTACCGAAAAAGGAGAGCTCCCATGAGACAATATAATGTTGGAAGCGCGTTTGAAAGAATAGCTTTGGACATCGCTGGGCCATTTCGAGAAAGTGAAAATGGAGGCAAGTACATGTTGGTAGTAATGGATTACTTTACTAAGTGGGTCGAGATTTACGCACTTCCCGACCAGAAGGCCGCCACCGTTGCAGATAAGTTGATCCAAGAATATAGCAGCAGATTTGGAGTGCCTTTGGAGATCCATAGTGACCAAGGCAGAAACTTCGAAAGCGATCTATTCCAAGGAATATGTGATAGACTAGGCATGAAGAAAACAAGAACTACCGCGTATCATCCGCAATCGGATGGTATTGTAGAACGAATGAATAGGACAGTTGGCAAGTATTTGACAAAGATGGTGTCCGATCATCAGCGAGACTGGGACCAATACCTTCCGTTCTTCACAATGGCCTACAGATCTGCTGTTAACGAATCAACAGGCCAGACACCAGCCAAAGTCCTATCCGGACGCGAAATGCGACTACCTTGTGATCTAGAGTTTGGGTGTCGACCTGGAGAAGATA
Source organism: Diabrotica undecimpunctata (assembly GCF_040954645.1). Lineage (NCBI taxonomy): Eukaryota > Metazoa > Arthropoda > Insecta > Coleoptera > Chrysomelidae > Diabrotica > Diabrotica undecimpunctata. Next base: position 86,918,521 of record NC_092809.1, on the reverse strand, counting down.
TAGCAGGTGAAGATTATGTGATCGAATTACGAAGAATAATGGACGATGTACATGAGTTGGTCCGTTCCCACCTTCAGATCGCTAGCGACAGAATGAAGAAACGGTACGATACACAAGCCGAAAAGGGTTGCTTTAAGAAGAACGACAAAGTATGGCTGTATAATCCCAAGAAACGAAAAGGTTGTTCTCCCAAATTGCAGCAGTTTTGGGAAGGTCCATACCTCATCATGGAGAAGATCAACGATGTCATCTACCGAATAAGCAAGATTCCGAGGGGAAAGCCGATGATAGTACACCATAACCGGCTAGCGTCTTTCGAAGGTGACCACGACGTAGATGAAGAAGGGGAGTAAACCAAGTCCAAGATGTGTCTGACCTCACGTTTGAGGAATTCATGGGTGCCTATGGAGGTACCGGTAAAGCAAGACATGGTGTTACCACTGAAGAAAAGCAAGATCTACTCGCGCTCCCCGATGACCACTCGCTGGCCCTTACCATCCCGGTCAGTATCAAAGACGCACCAGGGTTGGCATCCGTCTTTCGAAGGAAGTTTGGTCGAGTTGCAGAACTCCAATGCCAAGTGCCAGCTCCCGGTAAAACCTTGAAACTCCAAGATGCATCACGTTACCTTTTCTACCTGGTAACAAAAGACACTGCCCGTGACCAACCTACCTACCGAGATGTATGGGAAGCCTTACTTCAATTGAGAGAGCACGTACTAGAGTCCGACGTGCAAAAGTTAGCCATGCCAAAGTTAAAGTGCCGCGAATTAGATTGGAGGGTTATTCGAAATATGGTGGAGGAGATCTTCAAAGACACCGAAGTCCAGGTGTTAGTCTGTTGCAATCCGCATAGTTACTGGTGCGGAGAGAAAACCGTCACTTGTCATTTTTATACAACTGGAAGTTGTAAAAGAGGGTCCAGTTGCCGATACCAGCATACAGTTCCGGTTCCAGTCCCGACAAGGTTCCAGGAGGAACCATCTTTTAAGAGGGGGGCAATGTTACGATAAATATCATGGCCTAAAATAACCGTAAATATGTTCTGTTTTATTATTTATTTTATTTATTATTATTATTATTATCCAGATTTAGCCATACGGCTCACACTCCCTCTAAGGGGAAAATTCACTCATCCCAGATACCTACGGTATCAAAAGGATTGAGCTCTGGTGGGACTCTTTCCATGTTATCGAGTCCTAGGTGACTTGGTATGTCGGTGTATCTCCCAAAAATTTTCGTACGCATCTGGACGTCGAAAGTAACACAGCTTTCTGCATAATCTTATATAGATGTTCGTTTAGACCCAGCTTTTTTATGTTTTCTAGGAGGCTCTTCGGGATGACTCCAGTGGTAGAAAGAATAATTGGTATCGTCTGGGTACTTTCCATTCTCCATTGTCTCCTGATTTGTATTTCTAGATCTCTGTACTTGGCGATCTTTTCGTTGTATTTAACACGTAAATTATTGGTGTTGGGTATCGCCACATCAATAAGTGTTGTTTGCCTAGTAATTTTATTAACTAGTATGAGATCGGGTCTATTATGGGCCACTGGTTGGTCTGTAAGCACAGTGCGGTCCCAGTATAGCTTGTAGTTGTCATTTTCAAGCATTCTATCAGGGACGTATTGATAATAAGGAAGATGGTCGGTTTGGAGAAGTCCCAGTTTGTCAGCTAGTTCTTGGTGGATAATCTTTCCTACTGAGTCATGGCGTTCTTTATAATCAGTACCGACAAATGCCTGGCAGCCACCGGTAAGATGTTGGATGGTTTCTTGGGCTTGGCATCCATATCGGCATTTGTCATTTTGGACTTGAGGATCTTTAACAATATATTTCAGGTAATTTTTAGTTGGAATAACCTGATCCTGAATGGCAAGTAGGAAACCCTCAGTCTCGGGAAACATCTTTCCTGATGTCAACCAATAGTTCGACGCTGTATTGTCGACATATTCTTGGCTGATATCATTGAGATGTCGCCCATGCAGAGGTTTACTCATCCAGGTGCGCATTTTGTCTTGTTTAGTCAGGTGGTTTATGCGCGTTTCTTGTTCCCTCAGTTTAAGCGGCGTCGTATCATCTACTGTAAAGTAGATGTCTCAGCCTGTACCTGAAAATAAGTTCTTAAATTAGCAATTTGTTTATCCAATTGCTCACCTATATCCATAAGTCCTCTTCCCCCTTGATACCGCGGTAATGTTGTTCTCTCTACTGCACTGCGTGGGTGATGTTTTTGCGCCTTTGTGAGAAGTGTTCTGACTTTCCGCTGAAGACCCTCTATATCTGTTTTTGACCACTTTATAATACCAAATGAGTAGCTCAGCGCTGAACAGGCGTACGTATTTAATGCCTTAAACAAATTTTTACTATTAAGATATGACCGATTTAGTTGTCTTACTCTTCGTATGAACTCCGAAGTTAGTTCAGTTTTCATTTGTTTATGGTCAATTTTCCGCGCTTGTTTTACTCCGAGATATTTGTACATATCATTTTCACCCATTGCCTCGATGTTTTGGCCATCTTGCATATCGAAACCTCCGGGCTGAATCTTTCCTCTGACTATATTTAGTATACGGCACTTGTCTAGTCCAAAATTCATACTGATATCATTTGATTATTATTATTATTATTATTATTATCCAGATTTAGCCATACGGCTCACACTCCCTCTAAGGGGAAAATTCACTCATCCCAGATACCTACGGTATCAAAAGGATTGAGCTCTGGTGGGACTCTTTCCATGTTATCGAGTCCTAGGTGACTTGGTATGTCGGTGTATCTCCCAAAAATTTTCGTACGCATCTGGACGTCGAAAGTAACACAGCTTTCTGCATAATCTTATATAGATGTTCGTTTAGACCCAGCTTTTTTATGTTTTCTAGGAGGCTCTTCGGGATGACTCCAGTGGTAGAAAGAATAATGGGTATCGTCTGGGTACTTTCCATTCTCCATTGTCTCCTGATTTGTATTTCTAGATCTCTGTACTTGGCGATCTTTTCGTTGTATTTAACACGTAAATTATTGGTGTTGGGTATCGCCACATCAATAAGTGTTGTTTGCCTAGTAATTTTATTAACTAGTATGAGATCGGGTCTATTATGGGCCACTGGTTGGTCTGTAAGCACAGTGCGGTCCCAGTATAGCTTGTAGTTGTCATTTTCAAGCATTCTATCAGGGACGTATTGATAATAAGGAAGATGGTCGGTTTGGAGAAGTCCCAGTTTGTCAGCTAGTTCTTGGTGGATAATCTTTCCTACTGAGTCATGGCGTTCTTTATAATCAGTACCGACAAATACCTGGCAGCCGCCGGTAAGATGTTGGATGGTTTCTTGGGCTTGGCATCCATATCGGCATTTGTCATTTTGGGCTTGAGGATCTTTAACAATATATTTCAGGTAATTTTTAGTTGGAATAACCTGATCCTGAATGGCAAGTAGGAAACCCTCAGTCTCGGGAAACATCTTTCCTGATGTCAACCAATAGTTCGACGCTGTATTGTCGACATATTCTTGGCTGATCTCATTGAGATGTCGCCCATGCAGAGGTTTACTCATCCAGGTGCGCATTTTGTCTTGTTTAGTCAGGTGGTTTATGCGCATTTCTTGTTCCCTCAGTTTAAGCGGCGTCGTATCATCTACTGCGCAAATTGCTCGATGTAAAGTAGATGTCTCAGCCTGTACCTGAAAATAAGTTCTTAAATTAGCAATTTGTTTATCCAATTGCTCACCTATATCCATAAGTCCTCTTCCCCCTTGATACCGCGGTAATGTTGTTCTTTCTACTGCACTGCGTGGGTGATGTTTTTGCGCCTTTGTGAGAAGTGTTCTTACTTTCCGCTGAAGACCCTCTATATCTGTTTTTGACCACTTTATAATACCAAATGAGTAGCTCAGCGCGGAACAGGCGTACGTATTTAATGCCTTAAACAAATTTTTACTATTAAGATATGACCGATTTAGTTGTCTTACTCTTCGTACGAACTCCGAAGTTAGTTCAGTTTTCATTTGTTTATGGTCAATTTTCCGCGCTTGTTTTACTCCGAGATATTTGTACATATCATTTTCACCCATTGCCTCGATGTTTTGGCCATCTTGCATATCGAAACCTCCGGGCTGAATCTTTCCTCTGACTATATTTAGTATACGGCACTTGTCTAGTCCAAAATTCATACTGATATCATTTGAGAAATTTTCTACAGTTTTTAGCATCTCATCTAGGTGGTTTCGAGTGGAAGCCATTAATTTTAAATCATCCATATACAACAGATGATTAAGCTTCGCTACAACAGTGTTGTTATTTTTGATGCTAAAACCTGAGTCAGTAGAGTTCAGCAGCTGAGATAGTGGGTTCATTGCTAGGCAGAACCAAAGTGGACTCAACGAGTCCCCCTGGAAAAGCCCCCGGTTAATAGGGATATTTTCAGTTTCGATATTAATTTCACCCGGTATTTGGAGGTGAATTTTAGTCTTCCACTCTGCCATTATATTCTTCAAAAAGGTCACGAGATTATCATCGACTTTATATATTTTCAATATATCTATAAGCCATTCATGCGGCACTGAATCAAAAGCCTTCTTGTAGTCAATGAAGGCAGTAAAAAGGTTTCTTTTTTTGGTGTATGCCTGGTTAGAAATGACTGAGTCGATAATAAGTTGTTCTTTGCAGCCCATGGAGCCCTTAGCGCATCCTTTCTGTTGAGGCTCTATGATATTGTTCAGAGCACAATGTTGGTAGATACGCCGGGCCACACAGGATGTGACCAATTTGTACAAAGTTGGAAGACAAGTAATTGGGCGGTACTTTGCTGGATCTTGGGTATTACTTTGATCCTTCGGTATTAGATAAGTGGTTCCCTGAGTAAGAAATGATGGTATTTCCTGTGAATTAGAAATAATATTATTAATAAATACTGTTAAAAGCTCATGAACACTCCAAAACTTCTTTAGCCAGAAGTTTTGAACTCCGTCTGGTCCAGGAGATTTCCAGTTATGAAGCTCTTTGATAATGTTCGAGACTTCTTCAGTGGTGAAAGGTTCATAAGGAATATTACTGTAGTGTTGACAGTTGTTCGTCGTCTGTTCAATCCATCCAGCATTGTTATTATGAGTAGCTGGCGTCGAAAGTTGGTTTCCCCAAAACTCATGAATTTCTTCTTGGCTTGGGTGGGATTTATTATTTGCATTTTCTACAGTGGAATTAAGTTTCCTATAGAAAGCCTTCTCTGCTTGCTCAAAAAGTATGTTGTCGCATTTCCGGTGGTTACTAACCTTGTACCTCCTCAGGCGGCCTGAGTAAACAGATAGTTTTTGTTTTAATGTGTCCAGGCATTGTTGAGGTGTGTTGTTTTCTGGATCATGTCGTGAGTGTCTTAGAGTGTTAAACAATATTTCTTCAGCTCTTTTGATGATTTTTCTACTTCTTACTCCTCTTATGTATTCTGTTATTTGTCCAATGTCCCTACGCAGTAATTCAATCTTCCCCAGCAGTCGTTTTTCCCAGGGTGCTATTCTGTTACCAGTCCTTCCGATGTTGGTACCCCGTCGTGTTCTGATCTTAATGCCCATAACATTAGCAATTGCTGTTGCCGCACAGTAAATCAGCATATGCAAATATTCTAATGTGTGGGCTTCTGTGATATAATTGGGTAGGACTTCAGTATTCACAATTTGTAACAGCGCTCCTAGTTTCTTAGAGGAGTTTATTTTTGGTAGCGGTGGTCTGCTAAGTGGGTTTGTTCCACTAAACTCTTGTACAGCGCGTGCCATCTCGTTTACCAGACTATCGTGCAACTCGTTATTGTCCTGCTGTGTATTATTAGGTTGAGTTTCTTGTACGAGAAGCTCAGGAATCTGCTCGTTGGGGACTTCATTAGGGACTTGGTCTGCAACTTGCTCTTGGTTATGGATCTCCTGTTCAATTTCGCTTCTGATGATGTCGCGTCTAGTCTCTGGGATAAGATTGTTTCTTAAAATTACCCGGTATTGGTCTGCTACTCTTTGTTCAGATACTTGAATTTCTGGGTATTCCCTGCAAAATTCGGCATACAGTTGTTGTCGATAGCCGATCGTTTCTTGACCGAGGTTTGTCACCTTATAATAAAAGCGCAAAATATTTTCGTTTATGGACACAGTCCATTTCATGCGCTGCCTCGGTCGTCCCGCTTGAGTGAGCGCCGGCTGATGTTCCAGCGCAGCACCTTCAGCGGGTGGAGCTCTTGTTGTTGTTTGGCTCATTTGTGGTTCTTCTTGTTGTTGGGCTGTAGCTGATTGTATGACAGGGGCCCGCCTCCTCAACACCCTGCCACCGACGTCCCGCATGCTGTCACGTCCAGCGCCGGCTCCAGACGTGCCCTGGCGATCCCCAGGCAGCGACCCTAAACATAAATCAATAATCTCCATTTTCATGGGTGTGCATTTTATACCTACTGCCAGGTGTCAGTTTTTGTTCCACGGCAGGTATCCCTGCTACCCTCTGGGTATCGGTTCTAAGAATACCCAGAGAGCATCCCCCATTCGCAGGGGGCCGCGCCTGATAGAAGAACTGACAAAAACTCCTACAGGTTTTATTATTTATTATTATTATTCAGATTTAGCCATACGGCTCACACTCCCTCTAAGGGGAAAATTCACTCATCCCAGATACCTACGGTATCAAAAGGATTGAGCTCTGGTGGGACTCTTTCCATGTTATCGAGTCCTAGGTGACTTGGTACATCGGTGTATCTCCCAAAAATTTTCGAACGCATCTGGACGTCGAAAGTAGCACAGCTTTCTGCATGATCTTATATAGATGTTCATTTAGACCCAGCTTTCTTATGTTTTCTAGAAGGTTCTTCGGGATGACTCCAGTGGTAGAAAGAATAATAGGTATCGTCTGGGTACTTTCCATTCTCCATTGTCTCCTTATTTGTATTTCCAGATCTCTGTACTTGGCGATCTTTTCGTTGTACTTAACACGCAGATTATTGTTGTTAGGTATCGCCACATCGATTAGTGTTGTTTGTCTTGTAAGTTTATTAACTAGCACGAGATCTGGTCTGTTATGTGCTACAGTTTGGTCTGTGAGCACAGTGCGATCCCAGTATAGCTTGTAGTTGTCATTCTCAAGCATACTCTCAGGAACGTATTGATAATATGGGAGATGGTTTGTTTGTAGAAGTCCCAGTTTAAAAGCTATCTCTTGATGGAGGATCTTTCCTACTGAGTCATGCCGTTCCTTATAGTCAGTTGCAGCAAATGCCTGGCAGCCCCCGGTAAGATGTTGGATGGTTTCTTGGGCTTGACATCCATATCGGCATTTGTCGTTTTGGACCTGAGGGTCTTTGACGATATATTTCAGGTAATTTTTTGTTGGTATAACCTGATCCTGAATGGCCAGTAGTGAACCTTCTGTTTCAGGGAACATCTTTCCTGATGTCAGCCAATAGTTCGACGCTATATTGTCGACATGGTCTTGACTGACCTCATGGGGATGTCGCCCGTGCAGAGGTTTACCCATCCAGGTGCGCATTTTTTCGTCCTTAGTAAGATGGTTTATGCGCATTTCTGGTTCCCTCAGTTTGATCGGTGTTGTATCATCTACTGCGCAAATCGCGCGATGTAGAGTAGATGTCTCAGCCTGCACCTGAAAATAAGTTCTTAAATTAGTAATTTGTTTTTCTAGTTGCTCACTTATATCCATAAGTCCTCGTCCTCCTAAATAGCGCGGTAATGTCGTTCTTTCTACTGCACTTCGAGGATGGTGTTTTTGTGCCTTTGTGAGGTGTGTTCGTACTTTTCGCTGAAGATTTTCTATATCGGTTTTTGTCCACTTAACAATACCAAATGAGTAGCTAAGCGCGGAACATGCGTAGGTGTTTAGTGCCTTAAACAAATTTTTACTGTTAAGATGTGAACGAAGCAGCTGTTTTACCCTTCGTATAAACTCAGTAGTTATCTCAGTTTTCATTTGCTTATGGTCAATCTTCCGAGCTTGCTTTATTCCGAGGTATTTATACATATCATTTTCACCCATGGCCTCGATGTTCTGGCCGTTTTGCATATCGAATCCGCCGGGCTGAACCTTTCCTTTGATTATATTTAAGACACGGCACTTGTCAAGACCGAAGTGCATACTAATATCATTAGAGAAATTTTCTACTGTTTTTAGCATCTGATCCAGGTGGCTTCGAGTGGAAGCTAGTAGTTTTAAATCATCCATATACAATAGATGATTAAGCTTTGCAACAACAGTGGTGTTATTTTTGATGCTAAAACCTGTGTTAGTTGAGTTCAGTATCTGGGATAGGGGGTTCATCGCTAGACAAAACCACAGTGGGCTCAACGAATCTCCTTGAAATAGGCCCCGGTTGATTGCAATATTTTCAGTTTCGATATTGTTTTCACCAGGTATTTTGAGGTGAATTTTTGTCTTCCAATCTGACATTATATGTTTTAAAAAGGTCACTATGTTATCATCGACTTTATATATTTTTAATATATCTATAAGCCATTCATGTGGCACTGAATCAAACGCTTTCTTGTAGTCGATGAAAGCAGTAAAGAGATTCCGTTTTTTGCTATATGCTTGGTTAGAAATGACAGAGTCGATGATAAGTTGTTCTTTGCAGCCCATGGAACCCTTAGCGCATCCTTTCTGTTGTGGCTCTATGATATTGTTTAGAGCACAGTGTTGGTTGATACGCCGGGCTACACAGGATGTGACCAATTTATACAGAGTTGGAAGACAAGTAATTGGGCGGTACTTGGTTGGATCTTGGGTGTTATTTTGATCTTTGGGAATTAAATAAGTTGTTCCCTGGGTTAGGAAAGATGGTATTTCCTGCGGATTAGAAATAGTGTTATTAATTACTGCTGATAGGCACTCATGAATACTCCAGAACTTTTTAAGCCAGAAGTTCTGAACGCCATCTGGTCCAGGAGATTTCCAGTTATGAAGCTCTTTGATAATATTTGAAACTTCTTCAGTGGTGAAGGGTTCGTAGGGAGCAGTAACGTAGTGTTGGCAGTTGTGCGCCGTATCTTCGATCCATCCAGCATTGGTGTTAAGAGCGGCTGGTGTGGAAAGTTGATTTCCCCAAAACTCATGGATTTCTTCTCGGCTTGGGTAAGATTTATTGGCACTTTCTGCAGTAGAATTGAGTTTCCGATAGAACGCCTTCTCGGCATTTTCAAAAAGCGTATTGTCACATTTTCGTTTGTTACTAATTTTGTATCTCCTTAGTCGGCCTGAGTAAACGGAAAGCTTTTGTTTTAATGTATCCAGGCACTGTTGTGCTGTGTTGTTTTCTGGATTATATTGTGAGTGTCTTGCGGTGGTTAGCATTATTTCTTCAGCTCTTCTGATTACTTTTCTACTTGTTGTTCCTCGAACATATTCCGTGATTTGACCAATGTCCCTACGTAATGATTCAATTTTCGTTAGCAGCCGTTTTTCCCAAGGTGCAACTCTGTTATCTGCCCCTCCGATATTAGTACCCCGTCGTGTTCTGGTCTTAATGCCCATAACATTAGCAATTGCTGTTGCTGCACAGTAAATCAGCGTGTGCATATATTCCAATGTATGGGCTTCTACGACATAATTGGGCAGAACTTCAGTGTTCACAATTTGTAACAGCACTCCTAGTTTCTTACAAGAGTTTACTCTTGGTAGCGGTGGTCTGCTAAGTGGGTTTGTTCCATTAAACTCTTGTACGGCGCGTGCCATTTCGTTAACTAGGCTATCGCGCAACTCGTTCTCCTGCTGTGTATTATCAGGTTGAGTTTCTTGTTCTTGTATGACAACCTCAGGAATTGGCTCTTGTATTTCGTTAAGGGCTTGATTTCCAACTACCTCTTGATTATGAATCTCCCGTTCGACTTCGCTTCTGATGTTATTGCGTCTAGTCTCTGGGATCAGATTATTTCTGATAATTACCCGGTATTGATCTGCTACTCGTTGTTCAGATACTTGGATTTCTGGGTACTCTCTGCAAAATTCGGCATACAGATTTTGTCGATAGCCGATCGTTTCTTGACCGAGGTTTGTCACCTTATAATAAAAGCGCAAAATATTTTCATTCATGGACACAGTCCATTTCATGCGCTGCCTCGGTCGTCCCGCTTGAGTGAGCGCCGGCTGATGTTCCAGCGCAGCACCTTCAGCGAGCGGAGCTCTTGTTGTTGTTTGGCTCGCTTGTGGTTGTTGTTCTTGTTGGGCTGTAGCTGATTGTATGACAGGGGCCCGCCTCCTCAACACCCTGCCACCGACGTCCCGCATGCTGTCACGTCCAGCGCCGGCTCCAGACGTGCCCTGGCGATCCCCAGGCAGCGACCCTAAACATAAATTATTATACTCCATTATCATGGGTGTGCATTTTATACCTACTGCCAGGTGTCAGTTTTTGTTCCACGGCAGGTATCCCTGCTACCCTCTGGGTATCTGCGCTACGAATACCCAGAGAGCATCCCCCATTCGCAGGGGGCCGCGCCTGATAGAAGAACTGACAAAAAACTCCCACAGGTTATTATTATTATTATCCAGATTTAGCCATACGGCTCACACTCCCTCTAAGGGGAAAATTCACTCATCCCAGATACCTACGGTATCAAAAGGATTGAGCTCTGGTGGGACTCTTTCCATGTTATCGAGTCCTAGGTGACTTGGTATGTCGGTGTATCTCCCAAAAATTTTCGTACGCATCTGGACGTCAAAAGTAACACAGCTTTCTGCATAATCTTATATAGATGTTCGTTTAGACCCAGCTTTTTTATGTTTTCTAGGAGGCTCTTCGGGATGACTCCAGTGGTAGAAAGAATAATGGGTATCGTCTGGGTACTTTCCATTCTCCATTGTCTCCTGATTTGTATTTCTAGATCTCTGTACTTGGCGATCTTTTCGTTGTATTTAACACGTAAATTATTGGTGTTGGGTATCGCCACATCAATAAGTGTTGTTTGCCTAGTAATTTTATTAACTAGTATGAGATCGGGTCTATTATGGGCCACTGGTTGGTCTGTAAGCACAGTGCGGTCCCAGTATAGCTTGTAGTTGTCATTTTCAAGCATTCTATCAGGGACGTATTGATAATAAGGAAGATGGTCGGTTTGGAGAAGTCCCAGTTTGTCAGCTAGTTCTTGGTGGATAATCTTTCCTACTGAGTCATGGCGTTCTTTATAATCAGTACCGACAAATGCCTGGCAGCCACCGGTAAGATGTTGGATGGTTTCTTGGGCTTGGCATCCATATCGGCATTTGTCATTTTGGACTTGAGGATCTTTAACAATATATTTCATGTAATTTTTAGTTGGAATAACCTGATCCTGAATGGCAAGTAGGAAACCCTCAGTCTCGGGAAACATCTTTCCTGATGTCAACCAATAGTTCGACGCTGTATTGTCGACATATTCTTGGCTGATCTCATTGAGATGTCGCCCATGCAGAGGTTTACTCATCCAGGTGCGCATTTTGTCTTGTTTAGTCAGGTGGTTTATGCGCATTTCTTGTTCCCTCAGTTTAAGCGGCGTCGTATCATCTACTGCGCAAATTGCTCGATGTAAAGTAGATGTCTCAGCCTGTACCTGAAAATAAGTTCTTAAATTAGCAATTTGTTTATCCAATTGCTCACCTATATCCATAAGTCCTCTTCCCCCTTGATACCGCGGTAATGTTGTTCTCTCTACTGCACTGCGTGGGTGATGTTTTTGCGCCTTTGTGAGAAGTGTTCTTACTTTCCGCTGAAGATCCTCTATATCTGTTTTTGACCACTTTATAATACCAAATGAGTAGCTCAGCGCGGAACAGGCGTACGTATTTAATGCCTTAAACAAATTTTTACTATTAAGATATGACCGATTTAGTTGTCTTACTCTTCGTACGAACTCCGAAGTTAGTTCAGTTTTCATTTGTTTATGGTCAATTTTCCGCGCTTGTTTTACTCCGAGATATTTGTACATATCATTTTCACCCATTGCCTCGATGTTTTGGCCATCTTGCATATCGAAACCTCCGGGCTGAATCTTTCCTCTGACTATATTTAGTATACGGCACTTGTCTAGTCCAAAATTCATACTGATATCATTTGAGAAATTTTCTACAGTTTTTAGCATCTCATCTAGGTGGTTTCGAGTGGAAGCCATTAATTTTAAATCATCCATATACAACAGATGATTAAGCTTCGCTACAACAGTGTTGTTATTTTTGATGCTAAAACCTGAGTCAGTAGAGTTCAGCAGCTGAGATAGTGGGTTCATTGCTAGGCAGAACAAAAGTGGACTCAACGAGTCCCCCTGGAAAAGCCCCCGGTTAATAGGGATATTTTCAGTTTCGATATTAATTTCACCCGGTATTTGAAGGTGAATTTTAGTCTTCCACTCTGCCATTATATTCTTCAAAAAGGTCACGAGATTATCATCGACTTTATATATTCTTAATATATCTACCAGCCATTCATGCGGCACTGAATCAAAAGCCTTCTTGTAGTCAATGAAGGCAGTAAACAGGTTTCTTTTTTTGGTGTATGCCTGGTTAGAAATGACTGAGTCGATAATAAGTTGTTCTTTGCAGCCCATGGAGCCCTTAGCGCATCCTTTCTGTTGAGGCTCTATGATATTGTTCAGAGCACAATGTTGGTAGATACGCCGGGCCACACAGGATGTGACCAATTTGTACAAAGTTGGAAGACAAGTAATTGGGCGGTACTTTGCTGGATCTTGGGTATTACTTTGATCCTTCGGTATTAGATAAGTGGTTCCCTGAGTAAGAAATGATGGTATTTCCTGTGAATTAGAAATAATATTATTAATAAATACTGTTAAAAGCTCATGAACACTCCAAAACTTCTTTAGCCAGAAGTTTTGAACTCCGTCTGGTCCAGGAGATTTCCAGTTATGAAGCTCTTTGATAATGTTCGAGACTTCTTCAGTGGTGAAAGGTTCATAAGGAATATTACTGTAGTGTTGACAGTTGTTCGTCGTTTGTTCAATCCATTCAGCATTGTTATTATGAGTAGCTGGCGTCGAAAGTTGGTTTCCCCAAAACTCATGAATTTCTTCTTGGCTTGGGTAGGATTTATTATTTGCATTTTCTACAGTGGAATTAAGTTTCCTATAGAAAGCCTTCTCTGCTTGCTCAAAAAGTATGTTGTCGCATTTCCGGTGGTTACTAACCTTGTACCTCCTCAGGCGGCCTGAGTAAACAGATAGTTTTTGTTTTAATGTGTCCAGGCATTGTTGAGGTGTGTTGTTTTCTGGATCATGTCGTGAGTGTCTTAGAGTGTTAAACAATATTTCTTCAGCTCTTTTGATGATTTTTCTACTTCTTACTCCTCTTATGTATTCTGTTATTTGTCCAATGTCCCTACGCAGTAATTTAATCTTCCCCAGCAGTCGTTTTTCCCAGGGTGCTATTCTGTTACCAGTCCTTCCGATGTTGGTACCCCGTCGTGTTCTGATCTTAATGCCCATAACATTAGCAATTGCTGTTGCTGCACAGTAAATCAGCATATGCAAATATTCTAATGTGTGGGCCTCTGTGATATAATTGGGTAGGACTTCAGTATTCACAATTTGTAACAGCGCTCCTAATTTCTTAGAAGAGTTTATTTTTGGTAGCGGTGGTCTGCTAAGTGGGTTTGTTCCACTAAACTCTTGTACAGCGCGTGCCATCTCGTTTACCAGACTATCGTGCAACTCGTTATTGTCCTGCTGTGTATTATTAGGTTGAGTTTCTTGTACGAGAAGCTCAGGAATCTGCTCGTTGGGGACTTCATTAGGGACTTGGTCTGCAACTTGCTCTTGGTTATGGATCTCCTGTTCAATTTCGCTTCTGATAATGTCGCGTCTAGTCTCTGGGATAAGATTGTTTCTTAAAATTACCCGGTATTGGTCTGCTACTCTTTGTTCAGATACTTGAATTTCTGGGTATTCCCTGCAAAATTCGGCATACAGTTGTTGTCGATAGCCGATCGTTTCTTGACCGAGGTTTGTCACCTTATAATAAAAGCGCAAAATATTTTCGTTTATGGACACAGTCCATTTCATGCGCTGCCTCGGTCGTCCCGCTTGAGTGAGCGCCGGCTGATGTTCCAGCGCAGCACCTTCAGCGGGTGGAGCTCTTGTTGTTGTTTGGCTCATTTGTGGTTCTTCTTGTTGTTGGGCTGTAGCTGATTGTATGACAGGGGCCCGCCTCCTCAACACCCTGCCACCGACGTCCCGCATGCTGTCACGTCCAGCGCCGGCTCCAGACGTGCCCTGGCGATCCCCAGGCAGCGACCCTAAACATAAATCATTAATCTCCATTTTCATGGGTGTGCATTTTATACCTACTGCCAGGTGTCAGTTTTTGTTCCACGGCAGGTATCCCTGCTACCCTCTGGGTATCGGTTCTAAGAATACCCAGAGAGCATCCCCCATTCGCAGGGGGCCGCGCCTGATAGAAGAACTGACAAAAACTCCCACAGTATAATTATTATTATTATTATTATTATTATTATTATTATTATTATTATTATTATTATTATATTACAAATAAGGGCAGAGGAGCGAGCTCCTATTATGCCCAAAAATCAAAAATAAAAAAAAAACATCCTTATAAAACTAATACCAATTATAAAGTTAAGTAAACATAAACAATTAAGTATATCATACAAAAGTTGAATGGTGAGACAATAAATAAATAAATAAATAATGCTGTCAAAGAAAAAAAATCCTATAAATAAAATAAACCATTATCAAGTTTATTTTTAAAGATGTTAATACTAGTTGCCGATATGGTGTCTTGATCCAAATTGTTCCAGATATTAAAGATTCTATTTGGCAAGAAGTTCACCCTGGACCTTGCAGTAGTTTGTTCTTTTTTCAATTTGTATCGATGGCCTCTTAATCTTTCGTCTTGATTCAAAGTGAATATGGTGCTTAGGTTCCCAAAGTTATGTTTTAAAATACGGAAGGACATAATTAGATCACCTCGAAGACGTCGCTGCTCGAATGTCGTAAGATGAGCCATGGATAATCTATCTTCATAGTTAGGTCTTACACGACCGTATGCCAGTCTTGTATCTTTACGCTGAACATTTTCAAGTAAGATCTTATCGCGAATGAGATCTGGATTCCACACTGGTCCGGCAAACTCAAGAATAGGTCTAACGTATATTGAGTAAAGTTTACTAACAGAAGTTAGAGATATACGTGTAAAACATTTACATATCAAAAACAGTTTCGAGTTTGCACGTTTACACACCGACACTATGTGATCAGACCAATTTAAGTCACTATTAATTATCACTCCGAGATCATTGTGGGAGGTTACCGAGTTTAAGGGATGTCCATTAATAAAGTACGGTAGTGATGGGTTATTTTTGCCGATATGTAAAACAACGCATTTTTCAATGTTAAGCGGAAGTAACCATTCTGAGGACCATTTGAATATTGCGTCAAGATCTTGTTGAAGAACATGTTGGTTAATAGTTGGATTCACATATAATTTCGTGTCATCAGCGTAAATGGAAACCTTACTGGATACGATGAGCGGAAGATCACTAGTGTAGACACAAAATAGTAGCGGTCCAAGTACTGATCCTTGTGGGACTCCACTCTTGACTGGCTTATCTAGTGAGTAATCTTCCCCAACACGAACCCTGAAGTATCTATCGGATAGAAAATCTTCAATCCAAATGTTCAACTTTCCGCGGATACCATAGTGATCCAATTTAGCTAGTAATCGACGTTTTGGAACACGGTCAAAAGCTTTGGAGAAGTCTAAGTAGACTACATCGACAGGATTCCGATTGTTTAAAGATAATGACCAATCATTTACATAATGAAGTAAGTTTGTGATCGTTGAACGACCTTTGATAAAGCCATGCTGTTGGTGAGGGATGATATTTTCTTGAAGAAGAAACTCAGACATAGCTTCTGAAATAATCGATTCCATGACCTTGCCGACAATAGGAACCAGGCTGATTGGACGATAGTTATTGCAATCAAGTTTATTTCCTTTCTTGAATATAGGAGTAACCGAAGCCAATTTCCAGGACGAGGGGAGAGAACCTTGATTAAAAGAAGCATTCATTATAAGAGATATAGGGATGGCTACAGATTCTGCACATTGTTTGAGGAAAAAAGAGGTGAGTCCGTTTAATCCAGGTGATGAATTATTTCGTAGTTTCCTTAAATGATGTTTAACTTCATCCGGTGTGAAAGATATATTGTCAAGAGTTTTAGACAAACGTGGGCACATTATTTGAGGAATGGTATCGTTAGGTTCATTTGTGAAAACCTGAGAAAAGAATAACGATAAACATTCCGAAGATTCGTTATTCGAAGAACATAAAGACCCGTCAGCTTTTTGAAGTAACGGTATGGAGACTTTAGAAGATAAAGATGTACGAATGTACCGATAAACTTTTTTACTATTACCACTAGCAATGATAGATTCTTCAAATTCTGTTCTTAACTTTAGCAAAGATTGTTTGACTCGGTTAGAAAAATTACGGTGGGCGAGAAAATCATCAAGGGATCCAGTAAGTTTATATCTTCGCCAAAGCTTTCGCTTATGTCGAATTAAATGGGTAGCTGAGAGGTTAATCCAAGGTTTTAGTCGGTTTCTGTATACCTGCCGTTCGGTTGTATAATCAGAAATTGTTGTAATAGCAGTATGAAGAAAAGAGTCCCACTTGACGATGGATCAGAGTGATTAAGAAAAATAGATTGCCAGTTTAACTGGGATAAAACTGAATTTACATTAAAGAAATCAGTAGTGGCATATGTTACGAAATTATTTTTGCAAGGCGGTGTTAAACTAAATTGAATGTGAGCAGTAATAAGTGAGTGGTCAGAAAGACCCACAGGAGAGGACACTTCAAGTGTAGAAATTAGTTGATCATCATTTGTGAAAAATAAGTCTAAAATTGAAGGATTATTGTTCGCTCTAAACCTTGTAGGTTCAGTTATCAGTTGTAATAAATTTGAGTTCATGACAAAGTTTCTAAACAAATTTTGGGAATTGATAGTATCAGTTTTGGAAATAATGGGCCAGCTTATGTCTGGAAAATTGAAATCTCCAACAACAATAAGATTTTCAAGGGATGATAATTCCTCAAGTTTGTTAATAAGCATATTGTCCTGAGTAAGTACTGTATCCGGAGGTCGGTATATGCAAACTATATTAAATATGAAAGAGTTATTAGTAATAAGTAAGTGGATAATTTCTATACCGGGTACGTCTATTGTTTTATTACTAATGGAAAAAGTATTGGTAATTTCATTTGCTAAATAGATGCATACTCCTCCCCCACGACGAGTACCTCTATCTCTACGAAATATAGTGAAATTATCAATGTTTACAAGAGCGTCGGGAATAGATGAATTAAACCACGTTTCTGTTAGAAGAATAATGTGAGGTTTTAAAAGTTGAACAGTACTTATAAATTCATTAAATTTGGACATAAGTGAGTTTAGGTTTGTATACATAAGAAGCCAATCCGTAAATTTTGGTGCAGAAGAATTATGAACGAAATTTCATTATCTTTGGACAACCATTCACATATTTAATCGTAAGGTCATTTTCTCCATTATTTTTACGAGTTTCAAGCTCAGTACGAAGTTCCTTTAAACGAAGTTGCTGCATAAGTGTCTTGTCATCAATAACAGAATAAGTTTCAGTTGATTTGTTTTCCAAAAGTTTATTTTTGTTACGAAGAATTTTTCGAGTATGGTGTTCAGAACTCATTATCACTTTTATCATGCGGGGATAACGTTTATTTTGATCTGGTTTACCGACTCTATAAAATGTAACAGGACTTTCTTGACATCCAATGACTTCTAGGGCTAAATTTATTTTATCCTTATCATGATCTTTTTTATTTTGTGCGTCCCCTGTAGTTTCAGGGACGCCTCTAACCAAAAAAGTTTTGGAACGAGATATGTGGTCAGCTGCTTCATTGACAATGCTGTCGGTAAATTCTGTTGTTGTAATAGAATCAAGTTGATTTAATTTATTGCTGAATTCAGATAATTTAATATCAAAGTTTTCAATTTTCTTCTTAATGTCCGCTTTAAACTCGACTAGTAAACTCTTGATTTCAGTAATATTCCCAATGTTTGAAGTACATGGATTGCAAAGTATACATATACCACGTACTTTTTGCCTCGTAACTCGATCCTCGGCCGACAGATCCGTACAAGAAATGTGTATTGGTTTCTTACAGCCATCACACTGGAGCTTTCTATCGGAGGTAGAAGTTAGCTTTGAGCAGTTAGCGCAAAACGATGTATTAGGCATAATTAACTTTGCTAGTTTTAGATATGAATTGTAATTATTTGATTGATAATAAACACCAAATTTATCGTTATCACTTACTTGAATGTCTACAAACACAATCACAATAAATTATTTCTTTGGGTTTTTAAAAACACATTTAAAATCAATTAAATTTTAATTTGTTGGAGTGTAGCAAAATACGACCGCTTCAATCGAAGTCTGATATTGGTATGAAATTGTATGTTTTGTTGTAGAAATTTCGGAGAAGGATCTAGACCCAAATTATGATGAATCATCCGATTCGAGGTGTCCAGATAGACCGAAATAAAACCGGTCTGAGCTTCTGGGGAGATCGCCGTCGTTCTCGAATAACAGGATTTCCTATATAATAACGGAACTTTAATTGAAGAGGATCAGTTGATTTTGAAGACGCGCTCGCGATTTTAATTGTTACGTTCGGATATATAAATTATTGTAAGATAAATTAACATAAATAAAAATAAATTAAATTCGTAAGTGTTATAAATATTGAACCTTTAGTGAATTAAGATAAGAACATTAAATTAGAATTAATAAAGACATTATAAATTGAATAAAGACATAGCAGTTAAATAAATTTCATTTCAATTCTTTTAATAAATAGAACTTAGAACACGTACCTTTTTTATCAAAAATTCCTTCCAGTTTCTTTATCATATCATGAGCTATTTCCACTTCTTTGATGTATTCCAAATGCGAGTCAGCAATACTTTGAATAATTACCATACATGCTTTATTATTTTTCTTATGCCATTCATCATTTCTATCAACCGCGGGAACCGGCTTCAAAGCTTCACTACATTCCAGGGCCTTCAATACTGAAAACAACCTAAATTTCCAGTTGTCAAAACTGTTTCCATTAAAAGGTATTATGCCATATTTGTTTTCAGTTGACTTCTCCATTTTTTGAACTTTTACAACCACGTGCCTTTACTAGCCTCTTTTCACGTTTTTATCTTTTCTTAATCAACACACTCTTTGTACTTCTGGGCCCATAACCAATGTTATATTAATGAATAGAAAATAAAAGAATGTGTTGATATTTTATTGTAATACTAACTCAAATAAACACGATGCATAAAAACATAATTAAAAGTGGTTACATTACGATACCATCTTAAAAACGTTGACATTGACATACATCAATCGTGCTGTCAACCATAGACAGGTTTGTTCCTTATTCACGAGTATTTATTTAACAAGAATCGTTGTGCATGTTGATCTTCTTCTATTATACTTACACGAAGAAACATTTCCTTGATGTCTCCAGAAAAGCCAATCTTTCTTTCACGAAATCGTAGGAGGACGCCTAATAGAGAAGCAAGGTCATCTCCTTTTATTAACATAGAATTTAAGGATATTCCCTGTACGGTTGCTGCTGCATCTCAAACTAATCTGAATTTGTCAGGTTTATTAGGATTAAAGGCCGGAAATATGGGAAGATACCATGTTTTTTCTTGATGCTCTAAGAGTTTTTGTTCTGACATTTTTCTAATATATTTCTTTTCTAGAAAATCTTGAATTTGTTGATTAATTTTGGTACCTAGTTCTGGATTTTTCTTAATTTTTCTCTCTATACACTCCAGTCTTTGAATGGCCATGGGTTTACTATTGGGGAGTTTCAAGTTGTCGTATTTCAAGAGTATTTAATCCAATTTTATATTGGTTACCAATTTGAACTAGGGTACTTTCTTGTATACGAATAGCCCTATCTAATTCTTTGGAAACTGACGGTTTAATATTTTGAACTTCGAGGCTTTCAACTGAAAAAAAATCTTTTACAGTATTAAAGAGTTCTTGGTTAGTAATGCTTTCAGAACTACATTCGCAAATGTGGTACGAGTTGTTTAATTCCACATCGTTATTTGAAAACATTGCAAAAATGGTTTAACCTAACCTGGACTTTGCAGCTATCGGTTGAAGTTCTAGACCTTCCTTCACTCGAAGTGGTAACGCCAAGTCCCTATCTAAGCCTATCAAGATCTGAGGAACAGCGTTCTTATATGATTTGAAAGGCAAGTTTTTTAGATAGGGAAAGCTTTCTTTAATTGCCTTTGCATCGAGAGTTTGTTTTGGAAGGCCTAATTTTCTTACCGTTCTGGCGGGTCGGTGGTCAAATTCTTTGGCCCCATTATAATCACCAATTAACTTTAATTTGTCAAGGTAGTTTCTCTAATAGTTTATGCATAAGGGTAGGGTTATTAAGATAGTCTTTTAAATTAGATGCTTCCAATAAAACACATAAATTTACTTAATTTTATTTAACTGCGAAAGCAAATTCTACCAGAGTTTCAAGTTTTTCCGGTTTAGGAGGTGGTAATCCACGAATAGAATTTATATGAGCTTCAATAATTTGCTCTGGTCTTCCAAAAAGAATTTTTAATGTAGCTATAATTTGGGGCACACATTAAGGTAATATTAAAAAACTTAAAACACTGACTCTTGCTGGACCTATTAAACATTCTTGTAATCTTAAATATTCTCATGATTATCTACTTGACACAGCTCAGTAGATCTTTCAAAACTACTAATAAAAACGGGCCAGTCATATGGATTACCATTAAAAATAGGGAGATCTCCAGGATCCCTTCTTTTATATAATATACCTGAACTTTTATTGTTATAAGTTGGCAGAGGCTTACCAAGTGTTGGTGTTAAAGGGGCCATATTGTCGATAAAGGGCTTATCTATATTTAGAGAAAGGAATTTATTGACCAAAGGGTTAGTTTCAATTATTTCTTCTTCATCGATGTCTTGACTATCATTCGAGCACTCATCTTCTTCTATGATTCTCCTAGATTCCTTGGTTAACTCACTTTCTTGACGTAATAGATCTCGTTCTTCTTGAAGAAGTTGAAGCTTTATTTTTGTATTGCTGCTTGTTGATGAGGAGCTTTTTAAGGAGGTTGTAGAATAAGATTTTTTGATTTTGGAACCTTGTGGCTGAGACTTCTTAGTGGCTGCGTCTACACAAAGGGGGCACTTCCAGCTGTCATCACCAATTACTTCGGAATCATCCTGTACATTTACGCATTCAAAACAGCACCATTTTTTTTACATTCTGTACATTCTACCATCTGTTCTTCACGATATGGTTTGCCGCACACAGGACATAGATCAATTTTGGTTCGTCCAGCAACTGATGGACCCATATTCGTAGATCTTGTAAGATTGTGTGATTCAGCAATCGCGTGTGATGAATAGAATTTGAGCTTGTTGGGAATTTATCTTTATTGTACAGCCAGCAATTGACGGATTTGTAGTTTACTGTTTTTACTTGCGAAAAAACAACTCATATTCCTACAATATATAAAATTAATTAATTCCCATTACTTACTGTTCTCTTGCTGTCTGCTAAATTATTTAAATTTTTCCCCAATCGGTGACAGTTTGTATTCTGACGTTTTGATATTATATTTGACATAGTCTATAGAACAGTAGCAACGGGAAATTTTGGGTAACATGATAGAACTTAAAATTAACTAAATACATTATATACAAATAATAAATATTCGTAACAATATTATTGTGTATTTCTTTAAGTTAACATTAATAGAAATCATTAAATAATATTTCTACGCGTATATAATAAAATATATCTAGTCACTGTAATGCCAGTGTACTCGGCAAAGTGATTCTAAAAAAGAACACCTACCGCCTAAGGCTATGGCTCCACGAGCAACAGATTGTCGCTAGCAGTAGCAGGAAAATGTAGCTTGATAAATGAAAACAACAGCAGTGATACTGAGTGGCTCCACGCGCTATAGATTGTCGCTTCGTTTCGAGACGCGTCGTCAAGGTCGTGTCGCCTTCGTTTAGGTCCGGACCTATTTTTTAGCAGTAATTTGCAGCGCGTTTGTGGCTCCACTAGCAGTAATTTGTCGCTTATAGCGGTAATTGCCATTTAATCGGATATTTTTGTTCTTGTTTTTTTTTATTTCTCTGTGTTTGTTAAGTTGTTTCTTTATTTTTATAAATTACTCTAAAGTTTTTTCATATAATTGTTTGTCTCAAATCATAACAAAAAATTATAAGTTCTAAGAAAGAAATAAATCCAATATTTTCTTTATCTGTATTCTAGATAACAAAAATCAATGAATGTTTTTTTTCAATCCCAATTAACCGTATCAAACTGTACTATAAATAGATGCCATTATTAAACAAGAAAAAGTTGAATAGAGAGAATAAACAGTTTTCATTGATTTCCCGAAAATCTATTTTTTGGATTTTCTTCTTCGAACTGGTGATTAATTTCTATATAAGTGGTTGTCTAATCATATCATATAAATAAAATTTTAGTAATTGTTTATAGTAAAATTTTATTACCCTTCAGTACTAATGTTTCGTTTTCGATAGCTGGGCGTGATTCATAAATAAAGGAATGCAACAAAGCAGATTTTATGTCGCATCAGAATTTTTTTAATTATTGTAACATAAAAAAGCTGTTAAATAAATACTCGTGAATAAGGAAGAAACCTGTCTATGGTTGACAGCACGATTGATGTATGTCAATGTCAACGTTTTTAAGATGGTATCGTAATGTAACCACTTTTAATTATGTTTTTATGTATCACGTTTATTTGATTTAGTATTACAATAAAATATCAACACATTCTTTTATTTTCTATTCATCAATATAACATTGGTTATGGGCCCAGAAGTACAAAGAGTGTGTTAAAAAAATTTTTTGAATAAAATCCTTTATAAAAAGGTATATAAAAAACCCAGTTGGGCTATGTTGAATTGACAAAACGTTTTCGGAATAAGTATTCCATCATCAGTGTCCTAAAATAGTATTTAACCACTTAATTAAAAAGAACATGAAATATTTTAAGTTTTGGCTAAGGTTAATGTAAAATGTGGTTAATACTTACTAGTTAATACATGGATGTAGCCACTAAATATGTGGGTAAGAACCCTTTAAAAATTATTAAATGAAATTTAGTTTACATTATGTCTAATTTACAGTTAAGATGGTAAAGTTACCGTTGGATTGGTAACATGGCGACATATGACTCTACATTAAGTTGCAAGTCCTGAGACGGTATGTCTACGAGGACTTTATCAAAGCAACTGATTGAAATGACAATCTGAAACACCACCCATTCCATATTATTAAATTCTCATTTTACTTCTCTAAACAATTCCCTCAGGGTTTGGCTTCGGTTCTCTGGGGACCTCAGCCTTCCGTAGTCTATCAGTTTATCACAATTTTCTCAAAAACACCTTAATTTTCATTCTCTTTACTCAAATTTAACAGAGCCACCTACAACAATTTCATTTTACTATTATAGTCAATATAGACCAATAGTTCATTCAACTTACCAACTTATAACTTAATCTTTTATTTTCCTATGTACCTAGTGTTGCTTTATAACAGATAGGGCCTTTTCTTAAGTTATAAGTTGAGTACTTTACGACCAATATATTACAAAACCACTTTCAACCATCAAATTTTGTCCATTTCATATACTTGTCAACACACAAAATATAACTACATCACTCAGTTTGTCAACATCCAATCAGATATTTATATTCATGAACTTGCAACTCAAGAAGTTTTACATTTTCCAGGTACCAAATGTTGTTTTTTGGCATACAGGGCCTAATATAATTGAGTTACAAGTCAATTTTTACATGAACTTTATATCATAATAGTTTTATTTCATTCATTGAATAACATTTTCACATATTAAATATATTAATTCCTATATTTTTTCAAGAACCCAACTTTCCACCTGTGTCTAGTTTCCATTTTCCAGGTACCAAATGTTATTAAAACATAAAGGGCCTTATA
The DNA here is from genome assembly GCF_040954645.1 of Diabrotica undecimpunctata. Classification (NCBI taxonomy): domain Eukaryota; kingdom Metazoa; phylum Arthropoda; class Insecta; order Coleoptera; family Chrysomelidae; genus Diabrotica; species Diabrotica undecimpunctata. Next base: position 86,894,449 of record NC_092809.1, on the reverse strand, counting down.
TTAGAATCTTTTCATCACAACACTTGACACTGTATAGTTGGTTGCCTAACTATAATCACATAATTTTCTCACCACAATTTCATTTCACATACATAATTCATAGCAATAACATTGATGGTTGATACTGTTATAATTTTATTTTATTTCAACTTTCACAATTTTAAACAACGTTGGCTTTTGTCTTAAATAGACATATACAGTTACACTGACTGCTCTGTCATAACTTCCGTCATAACCTGCCAAGATTGTCCTTTCAATCAGTTGCTTTGATAAAAGGGAGTTTTTGTAATTACCTAACGTAACGTATCTCCCTATACGTAAAGAACTAACGTATCGAAGAAGATGAACGTTAAATTGAGAGTTTTTTGATAATTGAGAATTAGTGATTAACTAATAAATTGTCAGTGCCAGTCTTGTCCTTGTCATATAACCCTATTTTTGATATTCAAAATAAATAACAAATATTGTTTTGAACAATTTTTAATTTTTGATATGGACGCGATATTAAATGTAGGTGCCTTTATTGATGATGAAGAAGACGAAGACATAGAAGATGCCCTTCTTCTCCACATCTTGCACGACTATACGGCCGCTTAAATTTTGATACCATTAAAAATATTTTTCGCTTTTGAATTAAGTGAAGTCGTTTTCTACTGCTTTCCATTATTTATAAAAATCAAAACAAATATACGTAACCACAAATGTAAAAATACACATACCAGTGTGCTTATGAAATGTGGATGTTGAAATTTTGGTAATCGTGTAAGATTCCCTTGTGCATTCGGTTACCTTCAGCTCGATAGGGATGCGTATGAACGTAACGTACCAGCCCGTTACGTTAGGTAATACGTATCTAGATACGTTAGTTCAACCATTAATGCGCATGCTTATATGTCAAAAAGATACTTTACGTATACGTATTTGCTTGCACAAAAACTCTCTAAAGTCCTCGTAGACATACCGTCTCAGGACTTGCAACTTAATGTAGAGTCATATGTCGCCATGTTACCAATCCAACGGTAACTTTACCATCTTAACTGTAAATTAGACATAATGTAAACTAAATTTCATTTAATAATTTTTAAAGGGTTCTTACCCACATATTTAGTGGCTACATCCATGTATTAACTAGTAAGTATTAACCACATTTTACATTAACCTTAGCCAAAACTTAAAATATTTCATGTTCTTTTTAATTAAGTGGTTAAATACTATTTTAGGACACTGATGATGGAATACTTATTCCGAAAACGTTTTGTCAATTCAACATAGCCCAACTGGGTTTTTTATATATTTTTTTATAAAGGATTTTATTCAAAAAAAATTTTTAATATATGGTATAGGTACAGCCAAATACAGGAACTTAGTTTCCTTGTGGATTTTGAAAAGAGTGTGTTGATTAAGAAAAGATAAAAACGTGAAGAGGCTAGTAAAGGCACCTGGTTGTAAAAGTTCAAAAAATGGAGAAGTCAACTGAAAACAAATATGGCATAATACCTTTTAATGGAAACAGTTTTGACAACTGAAAATTTAGGTTGTTTTCAGTATTGAAGGCCCTGGAATGTAGTGAAGCTTTGAAGCCGGTTCCCGCGGTTGATAGAAATGATGAATGGCATAAGAAAAATAATAAAGCATGTATGGTAATTATTCAAAGTATTGCTCACTAGCATTTGGAATACATCAAAGAAGTGGAAATAACTCATGATATGATAAAGAAACTGGAAGGAATTTTTGATAAAAAAGGTACGTGTTCTAAGTTCTATTTATTAAAAGAATTAACAACGTTAAAATACGCCAATGACATAGATATTCAGGATCATTTCTCAAGATGTGATCGACTGTTCAGAGAACTTAAAAATCTGGGAAGTAAATTTGATGAATCTGATATGTCTTGTTTCCTATTATTTTCAATGCCACAATAGTTTGAAAATGTAGTCACAGCCATAAGAACTTTATCAGAAGATGATTTAAAAGTAGAATTTGTGAAAAGTAGGTTGGAATTTCATTCCAATAAAAATTCAAGAAGCATAAAAGTTTTGCCTTCATCTTTTAGTGCAACAGAAAAGCAAGTAAAATGCTTTAAGTGTGGAAAAATTGGGTATGTGAAGAGTGTATGTGGCATTAAATGTTTTAACTGTGGTAAGATGGGACACAGAGCAAGTCAATGTTTAGTCAAAAAGCAGAATGTGAATGACAAACAAAAAATTGGAAACAGGGCAAATTATGCTATGAATGAATGTAATGGAGAAGAGGATAATGCTGTTGCTTTCTGTACAACATCTGAAAGTGTAGATGGTTTAATCTTAGAGTGGTATGCAGACTCGGGAGCTACACATCATTATATAAACAATGAAGAGGTACTGATAAACAAGAAAAGATTTGCAGAGAGAAGAGAAATACAACTGGCAGAAAAAGGAAAAAGTATGGAGGCAATATGCATGTGTGATTTACAAGTGACAAGTGTGGTGGAAAATAGAAATGTGAAAATTACTTTAAAAGATGTATTTTGTGTACCAAAATTAAGAGCAAATTTGTTGTCTATACCTACCATTGAAAAGGCAGGATTTGAAGTTGTATGTAATGACGGTAAGATCTTTATAAAAAAAGATAATAATGTTTTTGTAATAGGTAAACGTCTTAATAATTTATATAAAATTATATTTAAAATCAATGTTGAATCTAATATTGAATCTGCAAATTTAGCACTAAATATAGATATTTGGCACAAAAAGTATGGTCATTTGAATTATGGTTCTATTTCAAAAATTAAAAATTTAAATATAGTTAATAGTTTAGAGTTTACCAAATCAAAGGTTGATAAAATTTGTGATGTTTGTGTACAATCGAAACAAAAATGTTTTCCATATAATTCGAAAATATCCAGAAGTACTAGAGTTCTTGAATTAGTTCATACATATGTATGTGGTCCAATCACACCAACATCACGTAATGGTTATAAGTATTTCATAACGTTTGTTGATGATTTTTCTACGTTTGTCATGGTATATACTGTAAAAGGAAAGGACGAAGTTTACAATTGTTTTAAAGATTATACAGCGAAAGTGACATCATTATTTTGTAATAAACCTATCTCAAAATTAAAATGTGACAATGGAGGTGAGTATTGTTCTAACTTTTGCTCAAAAAGGGGAATTCAAATATCATACACTCCACCGTACACTCCCCAAATGAATGAAGTTGCAGAACGTATGAATCAAACATTAATGGATAGAGCAAGATGTATGATAAAAGAGACAGGAATAAATAAATGTTTTTGGGAAGATGCAGTTCTCATGGCAGCATATATCAACAACAGAACGCAATCTTTCTTCTTCTTCTTCAAGTGCCATCTCCGCGGCGGAGGTCGGCAATCATCATAGCTATTCGGATTCAGACTTTTGAGACGGCTGCTCTGAAAAGTTCATTTGATGTACATCCGTACCACTCTCTCAGGTTGCGCAGCCATGACATTCTACGCCTCCCTATGCTTCTCTTTCCTTGGATCTTTCCCTGCATGATCAGTTGGAGCAAGGTGTATTTCTCTCCACGTGTAATATGTCCGAGATATTCCAATTTTTTTGTTTTATTGAATTTAAAATTTCCATTTCTTTGTTAATCCTTCTCAGAACATCTTTGTTTGTGACGTGTTCTGTCCATGATATTTTCAGAATTCTTCTGTACACCCACAGCTCAAATGATTCCAGTTTTTTCATTGATGTAGCATTCAAGGTCCAAGATTCCATTCCATAAAATAAGGTCGAAAAAACATAGCACCTCGCCAACCTAACTCTTAGTTACAGTTTTAAATCCCTGGTACATAGAACTCTTCTCATTTTGTTGAAGTTTGCTCTAGCCTTTTCTATTCTTATTTTTATCTCCTGATTGTAATCATTTGTGGAGTTAATCATTGTTCCCAGGTATGCATATTTGTCCACTTGTTCGATCTTTCTTAATATAGAATAAAAGTCCTTTTGAATTGTGGCTTGGTAAAAAGCCAAATGTCTCTAATATGCGAATTTTTGGCTGCATAGCATATGCCAGAGTACCAGATGCTTTGAGAAAGAAACTTGACGATAAAGGAGTGATGTGCCGATATATTGGTTATACAGAAAATGGTTACAAGTTATGGCAAGAACAAGAAAATAAGGTAATTCACAGTAGAAATGTAGTATTCGATGAAAATAATTTTATGAATAAAAAGGAAAAAGATGTGAGAAGAAACAGAGAAAAAGAAGATGAAGAAAATTATGATATACAAGAAAATAAAATCGAAGAAAGAGGAATACAAACTGAAGCTGGAGATGAAGACAGAAAGTCTGATAGTGAAGAAGACAAAGAAGAAGATAATAAAAAGGATAATGAAGGAGTGCCTTCTGGAAGTACCCAAAATGGCAGACCACGAAGAGTAAGAAAATTACCTGGAAAATATGACATTTATGAATTAGATGCAGCAAAGTGTGATGAAGAATTAGATATAAGCTGTTTGGCACTACTTAGTGAACTAACAAATGCACCGAAGTCTTACTCAGAAGCAAAAGAAAGTTCAGAATGGAGTTCATGGAAACAGGCAATTGAAGATGAGTTGGATGCACTGAAAAATAATAATACTTGGGAATTAGTTGAGAAGACATGTAATCAAAAGGTAATTAGTAATAGGTGGGTTTTTCGGTTAAAGGAAAATGATGTTGGTAAGCCTGTTTATAAAGCCCGATTAGTTGCACGAGGCTTTGAACAAAGTCATTTTAATGATTTTTCACAAATACATGCTCCTGTAGCAAAGTTGTCTACATTAATTGTCTATCTGTAATCATTATAATTTATTATTGTTACAATTAGATGTGAAATATGCTTTCCTGAATAGTTCTCTGAAAGAAAAAACCTTTATGAAAATACCTGAAGGTCTTAGAGTTTCGAAAAATGATCAAAATAAAGTATGTTTATTGAATAGGGCAATATATGGTCTCAAACAATCCCCAAAGGCATGGAATGAGAAATTTAATGAATTTATGGTACTGTTAAATTTTAAACGTTCAAAAACAGACTACTGTTTATATAGTTTTATTAATAAGGATATAAGATGTTACTTGCTGCTTTATGTGGATGACATTTTGATGGCTTGTAATAATGATGTATTTTTGAATTATTTGAATGATTTTTCTAGGTTTGCCATGGTATATACTGTAAAAGGAAAGGACGAAGTTTACAATTGTTTTAAAGATTATACAGCGAAAGTGACATCATTATTTTGTAATAAACCTATCTCAAAATTAAAATGTGACAATGAAGTTGAGTATTGTTCTAATGCAATTTTACAGTTTTGCTCAGAAAAGGGAATTCAAATATCATACACTCCACCGTACACTCCCCAAATGAATGGAGTTGCAGAACGTATGAATCAAATATTAATGGATAGAGCAAGATGTATGATAAAAGAGGCAGGAATAAATAAATGTTTTTGGGAAGATGCAGTTCTCATGGCAGCATATATCAACAACAGAACGCAATCTTGCTTAATACAGAATAAAAGTCCTTTTGAATTGGGGCTTGGTAAAAAGCCAAATGTCTCTAATATGCGAATTTTTGGCTGCATAGCATATGCCAGAGTACCAGATGCTTTGAGAAAGAAACTTGACGATAAAGGAGTGATGTGCCGATTTATTGGTTATACAGAAAATGGTTACAAGTTATGGCAAGAACAAGAAAATAAGGTAATTCACAGTAGAAATGTAGTATTCGATAAAAATAATTTTATGAATAAAAAGGAAAAAGATCTGAAAGAAAAAACCTTTATGAAAATACCTGAAGGTCTTAGAGTTTCGAAAAATGAACAAAATAAAGTATGGTTATTTAATAGGGCAATATATGGTCTCAAGCAATCCCCAAAGGCATGGAATGAGAAATTTAATGAATTTATGCCACTGTTAAATTTTAAACGTTCAAAAACAGACTACTGTTTATATAGTTTTATTAATAAGGATATAAGATGTTACTTGCTGGCTTTATGTAAATGACATTTTGATGGCTTGCAATAATGATGTATTTTTGAATTATTTGAAAACAAAATTGTGTGAATCTTTTAAAATGAATAAAATAAGCAGTCAGTTTAACTTTTTGGGAATAAGAATTGACAGAGATTTTGAAAATAGGATCATAACTCTTGACCAAATACCTGCAATTGAAAATCTTGTCAAACGATATAATGTTGAAGACAGTAAAAATTTTAAAACACCAATTGAAAAGAATTTGAATTTACTGAGAAATATTGATTGTAATCTTAGTACCAATTTACCATACAAAGAACTGTTAGGTAGTCTTATGTATATAATGATGGGTACTAGACCTGATATTTGTTTCAGCATTAGTTATTTTGGGAGATTTCAAGATAGTGCTAGTAATGAACATTTTAAGCATTTGTTAAGAGTACTGAAATATTTGAAATCTACTATTAATTTTAGGTTGTATTTTTATCATTTAGAAGATACTTCTTGTTTTGATTTAGTTGGTTATACTGATGCTGATTGGGCTAATGACATAAATGATAGAAAATCCATTAGTGGATATTGTTTTAAACTTTTTAATAATCTAATCTCATGGTCTTCCAAAAAGCAAAGTTTGGTAACTTTATCAAGTACAGAATCTGAGTTTGTGGCAGTATGTGCAGCTTCATGTGAATTAATTTATATAAAAAACTTACTGATGGATTTGGAAATTAAATTATTATTACCAATCACAATATTTGAAGACAATCAAAGTGCTATCAAACTGCTAAAAAACTTTGAAAACAATAAAAGGTGTAAACACATTGAAGTAAAATTACATTTTGTTTTGGATCTGGTAGCACAGGGTATTATGAAGGTTGAATATATTTGTTCAAATGAGCAACTTGGAGATATATTTACAAAGTCTCTGTGCTATGAGAAATTTAATTATTTTGTAAATAAGTTAGGTTTGAGGGTTTAAATTTAGTTTTGTATACTAACATGTTTGAGGGAGGGTGTTAAATAAATACTCGTGAATAAGGAACAAACCTGTCTATGGTTGACAGCACGATTGATGTATGTCAATGTCAACGTTTTTAAGATGGTATCGTAATGTAACCACTTTTAATTATGTTTTTATGTCTCACGTTTATTTGAGTTAGTATTACAATAAAATATCAACACATTCTTTTATTTTCTATTCATCAATATAACAAAAGCAAGTTAGATGTTGGAAAAGGAAGATTCATTACATCAACCCCATAAGATAAATGAATATAAATGACATATGAGAGCCGTCGATCTACTTGATAATTCAGTAGCGAATTACAGAATACGCAGAGGTAAGAAGTGGTGGCGGTCCCTTTTTATTCTAATGAAAGTTAAATAGTTAAATATTTTGTTTTTTTTTTATTTTTAGGTAGATACATGTATATTATTATAAAATATGTAATTTGAAATCTTACTTTAAGGTAATTGCTAATTTTTCTTCTGGGCTTAGGCTATCACGCATTGATGAATCCTGTTTAATAAAAAAATTAAAAGAAGACACTGACATCCTGTAATATTCAAAAAACTTGTCAGAATATTCTTTTAATTTGTTGTGTAAAAGAAAAAAATTTCCCTCTGTCTGCCTAGGCACTAGAACAGGTTGAATTCACCATTGCCGTTGTTTTTTAACCCTACGTCGACGGCGCAATGCCAATATTAAAGCAACTTTTTGTTGAAATGATAGATTATCCATACTATATTATTGCATTATCGGTCTGAGTTTATTTTACTTATTTATTTGTTTATTTTATCTGCTATATACACGGACACTATATAAACGGACAAATACCACTGATTGTAGCTGCGTCATATTAACGCTCATGGAGCCACTACAAGACCAAAACGCGGCGATATGTGCGCTGTAAACTGTCGCTCGTGGAGCCATGATTTTACTGCTTTACTGCCGCCGTAATTTTACTGCTACTGCTAGCGACAATCTGTGGTTCGTGGAGCCATAGCCTAAATATTTCGTGTTGGTATCATGTGACCTCACGGGCTATGACGCGGATGACGTGCATCGGTAAGTAAATTAGATGAAGTATATAACCTTATAACCACAGAATACACCATGTGCACCTTAGTATGTACAGTTCATCCCAAACCCTTCTTTCAGTGCGTCATAGTTGATCGAATTCTCTCTAACGCATTAAGCTAGAAGTGACAGAAAAAAACGTAAGTCTTTGATTATTATACATAGAACTTAGAAAATTATGTATCGTTCACGGGTATTTGCATACTAAAGCGAATTCTACTTACGGATATATAATTGGTTGGAGTTTAGAATGCGCTAAATAGATATCCAATCAACGATGCGCATAAATATAATTTGACGCAGATGGTCTCAATAGTGACAGTACTATGACAATGTCAACTGATAAAATGATAATGGACCGTGGAAGTGATGACGTAGATTTTATTGACATCTGTCAGTTTCACTTTCCAAACAAACCTCGTTTAGTGTGGATAATTTGTATTTTTCGTTATTTTTTCATTTTTTTTTTACAGAATCTTTCCGCTTTTTGCAATATCTAAGTATTCTAATAGTTACTACAACAATTTTACAAGGTTGTGTAAATAATAAAGCATGTTGTTTTATAAAAATAGCATTAAAATGCATGTATCAATAAAGTAAGGTTAGAATGTCTTTAATTTAAATTTTTAAACTATATTTCATAGAAATAGAACACTGAATTATGATGGTATTATCGTAAAAAACACTATACTTAAAAAAAGCAGCAGAGGAAGCAAAATGTTAACTTTATAGAATTTAAAAAGTCTTGAGATTGGGCATTTCAACTTTTGTTTGGAAAGTAATTGACAGTTGTGACGTCACACTTCCACTGTCCATTGTCATTCCAGGTTAGTATTTTCAGACATTTTAGAGTGAAAATTTAATTTTGTATTTATTGTCATAAAAATATTTTAAATATGCCGAGATATACCGAGAAAGAACAAAGAGTAATACATATTAAAATTATTAAATTATTTTCAATTAGAAGATATTTATATGTATTAAAACGGTTCTTTTTAGAACCACATTTTATTAAAATATAAGATATAATTGATGCCAGCCACATATCCCCTGTAATCATTGTTTTAATGAATCAGGTTTTGAATCGAATTGTGGATTGTTTGAAATATAATATTCATTTTTGTTATTCATATAAAAAGAAGGAAAACTTACATTCGGTATCTTGTTTTTTAACTAAACTCCATTAACACTATTTCATCTGCATACCGAAACTGGTAGATTAACTCAAAAATCGACTGCTTCACTATTTAAACTATTTACATAAACTTACATTCGGTATCTTGTTTTTTAACTAAACTCCATTAACACTATTTCATCTGCATACCGAAACTGATAGATTAACTCAAAAATCAACTGCTTTACTATTTAAACTGTCCATTGTTTTTTTACCTAAACTTCATAACACTCTTTCATTTGCACACCCAATCTAGTAGAATCACTCACTATTTAAACTATTTTCACGATTTTATGATAAATCTTCACAAAATTAAACTAATGGCTGCCACAGAAACTTTCCGAAAATTACTTATCCGAATATGACTGATTTCAATCGATGCTATTTTATCACAGGAATGTTTGCTTTGATGCCTTGCAATTGCCAGTAAATTTTTTTATCTCGCAGTCAACTCTTAAAAGATTCTATAGGAGGAAGCGTTATTTTAAATAAACAAACATTCCAATTCCATAGTGTTTATAATAAATAATAATAAATCCATAAATAAATCTTAGCTAATTAAGCACTTTCTTTGGAATGTATAGAATAGCAATTATGACAAAATACCGTTCCAATATAAGGCGCAATAAAATTTTTTATACAGGACGGGACCTCTAATATGTAAAGTAAAAAAAAATTTGAATTCTTAAAGTCTTTACTTCACATTTTAAAAAAATAATCTTTTCACATTTAGCCGATTACAATCCTGCAACTGTCAGATTTAACTAAAATGTCATGCAATAATTCTCGACATTCTTAAAATCCTATATGACGTCAAAATTAGTGACGCACTGAAAGAAGGGTTTGGGCATCGAGCAAAAAGACAAAAGAGGGAATCTAATCGTTATGAAAAGGAGACCAAAAAAGTGGCCTCTGATGGCGGACATATCCGGAAATGCGAATGCGCCAAATTTAAATTTTCCGACACTTATTAACAGTAGCTATAAAATAGTTTTCAGAATGTGTCTTAGACGAGAAAATTTTAATTAAATATTAACGATAACAGTCTAAAATGTGAAACAATTGTTAAAAAACTTCAATATAAATAAGATTTCATGTGATAGTTGGGACAAATAATAACATAACCCAACTAAATTTGATTTCTTAAACAAGTAAAGACTCTCTTTCCTTGTTTAATTTGGCCTCTCAAGATGGCACTTCCTGTCTAACAATATTTTTGCTCCCACTACCTTTACATTCCCTCTTTTGTCTTTTTGCTCGATGGGTTTGGGACAGACTGTACCCCCCCAAGGTTAGTAGATGTTAAGTAGGTTGTCTCGTAACTATGTGGGCGTAGCGAGGGGAAGGCAGAATGCCTACGTCACTCATACGACAAAGTCAAATTTGACAGTTGATGGACAGGGTGTAATTTTATCTATGATGGACTCTTGTCTAGACTACATTAAAACACACAACCCAAGTTTGGCGTGATTGGTTGGTGGGTGGGTCCCAATTTAAAAATTGGCGGGTTTCCTGTTTATTAAAATGACAATTGAGATATTGGCACAGTATATCGCTAAAGTTTTTATTATACTGTGGTATTGGTACAAAGCGGATGATATTCACATTTTAGGATTAAGCTGGCTATTTCAGTTTTATTAGAAATCTAATTATTTTTCTTTTGAGATTATTTAGTTAAAATTAAATTCTGACTTGTTTATTTTATTTTGATATGCTAGTGATGCTTTTTTTATTAGGTATATAGATATTGTTTATATTAGGTAATTTTTTATTAAGATTTAGAGGTTCCTCTTATTATTTTTATTTCTAGAACATTCATTAACATTATTATTTTCGTTAGCTTTCTCTATGTAGGATCGGCTTCTCTAATTATTTTCCTCTCTGTTCTTTTCTCTTCCAGGGACTAAGTACCTCTCCGCTTTTTGTATGAGATTATGGTTTTTCAGAAACATGCAATTGCTGTTCATCCCCTTTTTTTACTGCCCTACATTCAGTACCATACATCATAGCTGGTCTTAAGGCACTCCTATACAACTTACCTTTTAGTTTTCTTGGTACCTTTTTTATCACACATCAACTAATTTACCTCTTTCCTTTACCTTTAATTGAAATATAGATAAAACGGTAGTACCGATCCTAAAAGCCGAAAATCATCTTTTGGGAGTTCTTGTCTATCCAAGCCAACTACTCTATCTGGACTTGAAATATCATCTTTAAAAGAATATTCTAAATATTTTGTTTATATCCAACTTAATTTTAATTCTTTTTCTTCAAGGACCTGTCTTCACTACTCTAGTCTTTTCTACTAATACCAAGAAGGTTCAGTTGTTATCTAATCCAGCACAAATGAGAATAAATATGGGCTTAACACGAAACCCTGATGAAGCCCTATTTTCACACAAAATTTGCCAGTTTCACCTGCAATCGTTCTAACACTAGTTGTTACTTGCTCATACATCACTCACATATTCAACCGGCACTCCTTTCCTACTTAATCTCTGCCACAGCAGGTTTCTGATAACTTCATCATGTGCTTTCTGAAGATTAATAATACTATGTGCAAGTCTATCTCTTTCACTCTAAATTTTTACATTAGCTGTCTTGTAATAAAAATTGCTGTTGTAGACCTGCCTTGCATAAATCTAAATTGACATTTATCCATTTTCATTTTTGAGAACCTTACACTAAATTCTGTTAGATTTCACCAAAAATAAAGCCGAGGTTTACTGGAAATAACTATTGCAAACCAAATAAAACACTAAATAGCTGTTTAAAATGTCTTTATTCTTTAAAAATAAAATTCTAATATAAAAGTGTATAAATAACAGCATTGCCTATTTTAATGTACAAATTTTACCTTTAAAATTCAGACCTAACCATAAGTGTGCCTACATATAATCTTATAAAAAATTACACTATATTACTAATCAAGTAAAATGTATAATAATGTTAAATTGACTAACTTTCTTGTAAATAGAACTTTATATATTGTTATAGAATTAACATTTCTTGTTATAGAACTATAATAAAAATTCAATACAGATACAAAACAAAAAATACTTGTGAGCTAAAAAATTGTTAAACGAATTTAATGTTTACTCAGTTCCTTTTTTTTTGGAAGGAAAATATTCCTGTTTCTCCATTTTTCGCTTCATTGTAACATTCTTTGCCTCTTCCTGAAATTCTTTCTTCACTTTCACTTTGCGCTTTGTTCCTTGAATGTCCCTCACAATTTTGTCATGTAATCTTGCAAAACTTTCATCATCTAAGTCTTCCATGGTTTTTACTAAATTTACCAAGTTTTCTATTTGAAGACTTCGTTTGGTTTTTTCCTGGATGACATTTGTCTGTTCTACCTTCCCTCTGACAAACTCATTAATTTCCTCCTGATGCCTTGATTTGATAATTGAAGTTACTGCCAAACACCTTGCAGCATCATCTAAAACAGAGTTAGTTCCCTCGCGCTCCTCATGCATTCTTACCAAGTGCACATGCTTACACAAGGTATTCCTCACCACATATTCGGCACACTCACACTGGTAGCGATGAATACAAATTTTACATACTCTACAATACAATGTCTTACATTCATTTTCACATCCTTGCCTTATATTTACATTATATATTTTATTAGGATCTCTAAATGACTTTACCTGAAATTGACCATATACCTTCACATTTCTCTTAACCTCTACTTTGTTTTTCATCGTTTCTGCCATTTTGTGTGCTTTTGCTATAACCCTATCTTGATAATTGTTCGCATTTGGTCTTTCAATGTCTATAATCCTCTTCCACATTTTGATGTCCACTAGATCGTCTATTGTGTCCAATAACTTTTCGATTGATACTGCAGCATTTCTTCTAAGGTGGTTGGTCTTCAGTAGGTTGTTGAAAGATTCTATCGCCATGTTTGTATTGATTCCTGAATTTCTTCTGTAGCAATGGGCCCACATTTTGATTCTCTCTTCATTCTGAAAGTAATACCTACAAAAAAAAATATACTTAAGGATGACTTAAAATGTATGATTCCATATATTTATCTACCTTGCCAGATAATTAAAAAAATCTGTCTCATTTGCCTCTTGTAATTTGATTATATATTTGTTGCACAACTCCATAAATCGATCTTCATCCGTTTCATTAATAATTCTTTTCATCTCAGTTTTCATCTGTTTCTTCAAAATTGGATCCTGTATTTTCTTCTTCCCTTGAATATTCCAGTTTCTCACAACATGCCAGGTACATAAAAGCTTTTTTGGTTGGTTGCCCATAATCTTCGCCCATGCATTATAATATTTTCCATCATCACTCATAAAATGTTCCGCATGAATTTCAGTCTGTATTCTATTCTTGAGGGCACCTAAAAGTTTTTGAAAATTATTTTTACTTACCAGTTATAAATTGTCATTACTCATATAATACATACCTAAAAAAACCTCTTGAACTACTTGGTCCAATCTGTTTGACAGTAAGAACGCAACTGGAAATCCTGTATTCCTGTCATCTTTAATAAGCACCACTGTTAAATCCATTCCCCTCTTGTTTGTGCCGTGTGTACCATCCATACAAATTATGCTAGGGAATTCTCTTAATTTATCTTCCATTACAGAATTCATAAATCCTAAGGCAAAATCTTCTTTTTTAAGTACATCATGTTGTTCTCCTAATAAAAATAAAACACCAAATTTATAGTTTACCCAAAATTTATAGTTTAGAGATAATTAAAGATAAATTAATAGTAAGAGACTGAAATTTTATTGTATATTTTAATAGGTAATCATTAGTCCTATTTTTTGAGTTCAGTTGAGTTCTTATTTAAAAAAGATAACTTAAAGCAGCAATGTGCGAAGAGATAAGTAGAAGCAGAAGATACTCAAGAAGGTAGATAGAGTAAATTCATGAGGAACGATAATCAATAAGTATGCAGACAACTAGCTTTTGCAAATGATGTTAACATAATAGTAAGAACAAAGTATAAAATATTAAAGAGGAACTTAATCAGATAGAACAAACTGCATGGACAAGTAAACTGAAAACCAATCGAGCTAATATAAAATACATGTAGCTGCAAAACAGCAGGTAATCAGTGATTACAACACCTAACTATAGGATAGTATAGCACTTCAAGTGTAAAAAACTATATAGGATAACTAGTTATATGCAATACTAGTGTTAACAAATAATTGGGTAGAAGAATCTCCATAACCAATAAGAGTTACCATGGCTTAATTAAACAACAAAGGTCAGGTAATAATACAAGAAAAAACTAAGTGCCAATTATATAAAACCTTAATAAGATAAGTTATTCACATATGTATCTGAAACATGCACACTTACTAAAAGTGAAGAAAGCCAATAGGGTAATTCTGAAAGACAAATCTTTAGCCACATATATAAACCAGTAACAAAAAATTGTATGTGAATAAGATATACATTTTAACTATAAAGGGAATACCAGGATCTGGATATCATAATATTCATACAAATAGGCAACTTCAGTATAAGAAAAGTGTAGAACTAATGAAATAAGATGTAATCCCTTTCAAAATAAACAAATAATTCCAGTTGGAAATAAAACAAAAGGAAGATTAGATATAAGGAACAAATAAAGCAAGACATGAAAATTTTAAAAATCAAAAACTGGAAAAGCAAAGTGTGAAATAGATCAGAATGGAGAAGTATTCTTAAACAGACTAAGACCCAAAAAGGGTTGTTCTAGTAAAATAAAAAACTAGTAAATTTGCCCCATAAATCAGCACCTCCATTACAAAATTAGCTTTCATGTAAAAAACCAATAACTACAATCTTAGGAGATATATTATTTAAAAATGTATATTGAATAAATGAATTGAATTAATTATAATTGTGGTAGGCATAAAAAAAATGATTGGTCTTTACCTTCCTTCTTGAATAAAAAAGCGTAATTCTTGTTGTTAACATTCCATTCCTGAACCTTTAAAGCCGTTGCTACCATATCATTTTGATCTTGTTCTGAACAAATTTGAGAGATCTTGACTTGTTAATAAGGCAAGTCTTTCTAGTTTCGGTGTTTCCAATTTTCTTGAATCTTCTAAAATTCTGCTAGATGGCACCCCAGATGTTAACTTCTCTACAATCATTTTTTCTTCTGCTTTTGACAGATGCATGGTTCTTAATTCCTCTTTATGTCCAGCATGTGTTTTCCAGTAACTGACTGAAACTTGTCCTTGATCTCTCAGTTTGCAAATTAGCCTGGAGGGACACACTCCTTTAATTTTAATTGATCCACCAGATTTCTCTGTCCTAATTTTATAGTTGGGCTTATATCCTAAATATAGATTAGTATAAGTTTTAATTACTTGAAGTAACAAAGTACTGGACCTACCATTCAAGTTACTTCTGTTACAATCATAGTATAATATCTTATACTCCTTTTTATAAACTGCTCTTTGTTTAACATAACTTGTCTCAAATTTCTGCATGTCTTTCCATGTCTCATATTCTTGTAAACTAGAAAATTCAAAAGTTATTAATTCAATACTCACCTGGTGGTTTTCCTTTAGATGTTTTCGTAAGTTCTCATGGCTTTTTAAATTAGTTTCTTGTTCACATAAGGGACAAATAATGTGATTTATTTTCTTATTCGACACATCTATTTTATGTATACTTTTGATATGATGATTTCGTAATTCCACATTTTTAAATATTTTGCTGCAAAGATGGCAGGCTCCTGAGTTAATTTCATAGTTTGTTGAAGTAGATGGAATAGGACTTGTTGAAGTAGATGGATAGACAGAATCCATAATTGCTTTCTAAAACAAAGTCTTAGGTAATTAAATATGGTGTTCTAACGAACAGATTTTTAAAACAATTTAACAGATTTTTAAAAATAAATGAGGAAAATTTAAATTAAAATTTTTTGTGTGCTTGCTTATTGGCAAATTGGTATAAAACCGCCTAATCAAAGATGTTTAAGCGCCAAACCACAACGCCAAACAGAGAGATACATAACCTGCGACAAACAGTTGTCATTTTAATAAACATGAAACCCGCCAATTTTTAAATTGGGACCCACCCACCAACCAATCACGCCAAACTTGGGTTGTGTGTTTTAATGTAGTCTCAGTTGTCTGCACGTCTGAGTTTAAGTTCACGCATGATACTATGACTAACAAGATAGGATCTTCCCGTAGCACAAAATCGGTCGTGTTCGCGCATGTCGTCATTGGAGATCAGATTTGAATTCTTGTTAAAGTTAAATGGGATTTTTATGCATTCTGTGATGAAATTATTTAATTAGCAAAATAATAATATTAAATAAAGGTTTAATAATTACAATAATCGTACACAAAAGGATATCTCCAAACTATTTAATAAAGATTATTTATTGACACATACAAAAAACTGACATTACGAACGTGCAAGTCTCCAATTACGTCACGACTTATGCGCAATATCTTATCTTCTTAATCATAGTATCATGAGTTCACGTTTGTTGTTGTCATAGATAAAGAATATATATTACTGAATAGATAGGAAACTGTGTAGGTTATTTCTGGACAATGCGCCATCTGGCGGCCTTAGGAAAGCATCTTTTTAAAAAATCTTCTCGTAATTCTTCAAATATAAAGATTAATATTGAGGGTTTGATTACAAAAATAAAACAAACGGTTCTTTTTCTACTTTATTTTTTTTATAAACATTAATTACATGTATTTAAATGTAGTTGTTTAAACAGTGGCTATTCTGTAGTTTCTATAAATTACAACACAGAAACAGAGAAGGAATAGCATCACATTTCAAGGTGGACTTATATCTCAATCCAACATAGCGGGCTTCTGGTCCAAAATGAATTGTGCAAGTCTTGTCTGCCAATTTTGTTAATCCAAATATCATAAAGCTAAAAAATAAATAGTTTGTTTTTAATATTTTCTGTGAAATAATGTTACATAGTATATTTCTAGAGGTGCTTTACAAAAGGACAAATGAACAAAAGTTTTGTAGAAAAAGTTCTTGAAACATTGAAGAATTGCCACATTTTTAATGGCGATAATTTTAATTCCTAAAAAACTTTTACCTAATTCTATATCGGCAACAATTCTAATACACATCATAACGTGAAAGAAAGAAGTTTGGGACAACATCGGACATTTTAAGGCAATTATTAAAAAATAAATAAAATCTTATATCAGCATTTTCTACTTACCGCCCTATCTTTTGGAAAAATATGCATTTGAGCATCCTTATTGTAATTATTACAACCATTAACGCAACAGTTAAAAACCGTAATTATTTAAATATGATGGCAAAAAAGCAAACAATTATTTAATCGCAAATAATACAACTCCAAACACTGTGTCGAAACCACAATAAAAATGGCGTACTTGTTTTGTTGGTTGCGGTATTGCGCAGTCACGAAGCTTTGCTATGAATGCTACGCCCTCTGGTGTCCTTAGGAAATACAAATTTCAGAGGACTGTCACTCCCATAAGAGATACCCGGGCATGGTTGTTGTCTCTATTCTATAGTATCATTAGTTCGTTTATTTGTTTAGTTATTGTTTAGTTTTTATTTTTAAGTATAGGTATAAGGACAATATTATTTATAGAGACTTATTATTTAGTTATTTGTGTACATAAACACTTGTGAAGTGTGTTTTCGTAGCCGTGATATCAAGGTTTGTCATAACAATTATGTAGTTTTGTATGTTATAATAATGATATATTTTTTAGATGAGATAAGTATATATAGCTTGAAGATTTGTGCTTGAAGGACTAATCATTTTTTGTATTTTAATCTAATAATAAATTATTTATATTACCTATTGGTTTTTTTTGCCTACCACTAGATATGATAAAAATGCTGCAAATTCCAGGAAAAAAATAATAAGTTAGTTCCTACATATTTAGTATTTTTGCTTTTGAACTTTTTCTACTGTTTTTTTGGGTTTTTGTGCGAAATAAACTGTTATCTCCATTTAAAACACACAATATTATCACTATAATCAATTCTATTTTTTGTCATCAGACTATTGATTTTAGAAAAAAAAATTGATATAATTACTAATATAAGAACCACTTAACATCCTTATACCCAAGAAAATCCCAAAATATATTGCAAAACCTAAGTTTTTGAACCTTATATTAGCATTGAAGCTTATGGCAATTTTAAAAGTGTCGTATGGGTGACGTATCCCCGCCTTTAAAAAGCGAGCATTTGATTGGTCTATAGTTACGAGACAACCTACTTAAATATCTACTAACCTTGGTACCCCCCTAGTAAGGTAAGTGCCGGAGAGTTTCTAGCGCCAAATAAGTTCGGAATCGGGAACTAAAAATTTAGCGGCAAATTCAAAATGTAGGTTCTGAATTTAAGGCGGGAAATTCAAAAAGGATATACTGAATTTTAGGCGGGAAATTAAAAACGTATATACTGAATTTTAGGCGGGAAATTTAAAAAATAAATTTCTGAATTTTAGGCGGGAAATTCAAAATGTTCCTAATTTTATATGGAAAACAAATATAGTCATAAAATAATAAATAAAAACTTATTCTATGCCAAAATATATTCTCTGTCCAAAAATGTAGTATACACTTTTGCAATTTTGTATACCATAAATGTATAACATATCAGATAGAGACATATGTTTTGGTACAGGAAAAGTTTTTTATTTATTATTTTATGACTATATCTGTTTTCCATTACATTAAAACATCAACATAAAAAACAGATATTCTTAAAAATTTATTTATTTCTGTAATTTATAAAATTTGAGAAATCACAGAGGTATAATAAATTATATAGATCGTCATCACTGCCATTGTGGTGGTCTTCACCTGTATCCACGAAACTAGGTTCCATTCTGAACTTAACCATCTATTCAATACAACCTGCAAAATGATATATGGAATTACACACAAGCAGCAACCAAAATAAGTAAGCCCTACCTGCGGAGACTTGCATACCCATATGGACATTCAGGCATACAATTCATTGAGGTGAGAAAGATTGGTCCTAGTAAATTAGGGACCAGTCCTTCGAGCCCCAATGCTCCCCAGGCTTTCCTCACTCGCCCCCCCCCCATACCACGGTGATGTGCTATGGGAGGCTACTTTCATCTATATATTTACTGAATAGTGCAGAGCAGCATGAGGCTCTTTAGTCCTGCTATGCTATTTGTATGTTTGTGTATATATATATATATATGTTTGTATATATATATATATATATATATATATATATATATATATATATATATATATATATATATATATGTAAAAGATAAAACCGCTATCGCTTTATTAAATTAAATGGCCATATATATGGCCTAGGAGGACAAATTCGTTAAACTTCCCGTGCTCGAATCGGTATCAATAAAGTGTTATGATCATTTCGGCCTATCTATCCCAGCCTCATCAGACACTTGGGCTGATACAAATTCAAACTCGGAAAGTCCAACGAATGTCTCCCAAAACTTCACCACAACAGTAGTTAGCTTACAAAGGCGCCATCTGCTTTGGCTGCCGTGAACGAAAACGATGACAATATCGTTTTCTGTATCCTCTGCGCTAAGCGAAATGTGTAAAAGATAAAATCTTTTAGCGAAAGCCGCTATCGCTTTATTAAATTAAATGGCCAAATATATGGCCTAGGACATGGTACAATGAATACACAAGGTATGATATTGCGCATGACATTTGACAGCTGGCCCAGGAGTGTGACGTAGTTAAGATCGCCTGAACCACCTCGAACCCATTATTACAGCTTAACGTACACATTAATTTTGAAATTATGGTTAAAAAGTGATCTAATTTTTTTTTTAATGTTTTGTTTTGGTTATAATTGAATAAAAAATATATTTTCAGTAGCGTGAAACCTTTACTTCTCCTAGAGATTCAGGCGAAATATTTATTTTTGTTTTCATACATATACCTACTCTTTACCGCTGTTATGATTCAACTTCCCTTTGTTAACTTTCCAGTTTTCTCAGGCGCTTTCTTCCTCGGGAAATATCTTTATTTTCCCATTTTGAGTGGACAGGGGTAGGAATTATGTTGCTGTTATAATTAAATTAAATTATAAAACGTATTTTCCCATACAAAACATATCTGTAAGACAGTTAGAAACAAATAAACAAAACATTCTGTTTTTAAATATCTTGTAATAGAATGAAATTTATTTTAAACATTTGATTTCATCGTCTGCTGTCATTAAGCACTAAAATATTCTTTTTAGGTTTTATTCGTATAATATTTTTCATACAAAAATGTGTGCACGTCATTCAAGATTTACAACGTTAGAACCCCACAGCGTTGCCAAAACATCAGAATAGTTAGTAAGTGAGGAATTTTTAAAATGTCAACTATTTGTCAAACTATTATATAACAGTAAATATACTTAGTTTTAAGACTACTGCAACACACTAAAATACATAAGAAAACATTTTAATACAAAATTATATATTCTAAATTTTAAACTTACCTCTATTTAGAGCATTAATAGTAAAAACATCCCGCCATTATTTCTTTTTCAAAATAATCTATCTTATATGAAAGTTTATCAGCTTTCTACAGACTATTTAGTTGTTTTCTTTTTCCATCTCTTATCCTTCAGTCGGGCATTGTGTCCTGCGAAGCTCCATTTTAATTTGGCAGCATGTTCTTCTGCGTCTTTTACTTTGGTTTTGCTTCTAATCCATTTGTTTGTTTTTTTTTTTTGTCTATAAGTCTCACCCCGAGCATTGATCTTTCCATCGCTCTTTGTGCTTTTACTATTTTATCCATATTGGACTTGGTGAGTGTCCACGTCTGTGAACCATACGTGAGTATAGGGAGGATACACTGATCGTAAATTCTGGTTTTCAAATACTGTTCTATTTTAGTGCTTTTCAAGATCCAACTCAGTTTTCCACATCCTACCCACTCTAACCTTTTTCTTCTGGTAATTTCGGCAGTTTGATTTTCTTTGTTAATTTTCATTATCTGTCCCAGGTAGATGTATTCGCTTACTGTTTCTAAATTTATGTCGTTTAATGTTATTTCTGGAATGTTCGGTGTATTTGTCATTATTTTTGTTTTTTCCAAGTTCATCTTAAGACCTACTTTTTCCGAAGCTTGAAATAGTTGCGTCATCATCGTCTGTAGTTCTTCGAAACTTGTAGCGAATATTACAATGTCATCAGCGTATCTTAAATGACTCAGTTCTCTTCCATTAACATTTACTCCCTTATCTGCCCAGTTAATGTCTTTGAACACGTCTTCAAGTCCAAGTGTGAATAGCTTTGGTGAGATAACATCTCCCTGGCAAACTCCTCTGTTGATTGGTATAGCTTTGGTTTTTGCATCAATTTGTATTTTCATTTTAGCTTTCTTGTAAATATTGTGTATGAGCATTCTGTATCGGGAGTCTATCCTGCAGTTGTTCATAGCTCTCTCTATTGCCCAAAGTTCTATGGAGTCGAATGCCTTTTCATAATCAACGAAGCCAATATATAAGTTCAAGTGATATTCATTGGCTTTCTCTATTAGAGTTCTGACTGTAAGAAGATGATCCGCTGTACTGTAACCTTTTCGGAATCCTGCCTGCTCTACCGGTTGATAGCTATCGAGCTTCGTCGAGGTTAACGTCGAAGCTCAATAGATAAAGTATCAACCTCTAAAAAAATATATGAAATTAGATGTTTACTGCAATAGGTCAGGTGTGATACACGTTTCAATCAATATCAAACACTTAGACTAGCAATCCTAAACTAAACTATTACAACATTGTATTTACCTGTGTTAAATTCGCCTAGCGACCACTCTTCACCTGATCCAGATGAAATATCCATCGCATAATACAACTAGCCAACATTCTAACTCGATGTAGCCAATAAACATAAGGTGTAATAAACTGTCAAAAGCTATAACTAAACGTTCGGCACGTCAACACAGAACTGTACAGAGTAAACAAACACTACCTGGACTTAGTTCAGTAGTATTCTGACAGAAAATAACAATCTGTCACTAGAACTTGCTACTTTATAGGTGATATTAACAGAACTAGGACTTGGTTCATTATTACACTGAAAAGTTTACCTAGTTGGTGCATGTTATAGCGTTGTTAACTCGTAAATGACAAAAAGTGGACTTGGTTCACTTATATTTTGAACCCTCTATATGCCATAAATATCATAAACCCAAAAATTAACCCTTGATTCGGATATATCGGGTTTAAGGCTTCTCGGTGCTGTAGAGGAGTGTAACTTTATTTAAATACAGGAAGCGAAACATTAATACCTAGATTTGGAAGTAATAATAAATCTGCTGTAGATATAACAATATGCTCTAGAGATATAACTTTAAATTGTGATTGGAAAACTGTTATTATACCATTAGGTACTTCCAATCATTTTCCTGTTCTAATCGAAACACATTTTAATACTACTCAAGTATCTTTTAAGTGTAAAAATAAAGTTAATTTAAATAAAGCTGACTGGTCCTTGTTCTCTCAGATAGTATATGAACAATTAGATGAAAGTAATAACGAAAGATCTTATAAAAGTTTTACAGAGTCACTAAATCATACTACAAAACTAACGATTCCACAGAAGAGAACAGAGATCAAATCAGAATTTAGCAAAGTTTGGTGGAATCAGAGATGTGCAAATGCCATTAAATGCCAATAAGAAGCTTTTTTGCTTTACAAAATGCAGTCAAATTTAACTAACTATTTAAAATATAAAAATTCAGTAGCAGTCGCAAAAAAAATAATATTACAAAACAAAAAAGATTCTTGGAAAAATTTTTGTAAACAACTTAACAGAAACACACCTATAAAAGATATATGGAAATATATAAAGAAAATAAAAAATACATTTAATCCTCCAAAAAATAGGATCCAGGTAGGGGAGTTGGTAGAAATGTTCTTCAATAAAATTGCTCTAAGTTGGGTGGAAACAAATATTCGGCCGATTAGTTCACTGAGCACGGATGATATAGATAGAGAATTCTCAAGTATGGAAATAAAACAAAGCCTCAAAACTAACAATAATACAGCGCCCGGAGTTGATAACATTTATTATAAAATGCTCGCTAGTTTGTTAGAATCAAGTATAGAAATTTTTCGCAAAATAATAAATACAACATGGAATCGGGCAGAATTTCCAACAAGCTGGAAGGAATATTCAGCAATCCCAATTCTAAAGCCAAATCGAGATGCGAAAGATCCAGATTCATATACCTAGAGCAATTTCTCTAGCTTCTTGTGTCTTAAAAACTTTAGAAAGAATGATCAAAGTCAGACTAGTTCATTGGCTTGAAAACAATAAAAAATTACCTAAATTGCAGTTTGGCTTCAGAAGAGGATGTTCAACTATTGAAAACATAGGTAACCTATTAAGTGATATAAATGTCGCTTTTACTAACAACAAATCACTTCCAGCAATTTTTTGCTGGAAGTGATTTTTGAGATTATATTTAGCATATGATAATGCTAAATTTAATCTCTCAAGCTTTGACCTCAGGTATCAGATTACTATATTCCGATAGAACAGTTTCAATAAATATAAATGATGAAATATTGGGCCCTAAAACGACCAATATTGGGTTACCACAAGGAAGTATAATAAGCCCTGTACTATACTTAATATACACAGCAGATCTGGAATGTAAAATTAAATCTGAGACCATTTCTATACTACAATTTGCCGATGATATTTGTATATATTCACCATGCCAATATATTGAAGAAGGGTGCAAAAAAAATAAATATAGCGTATAAGAACCTCAATAAATGGTGTAATGAAAATGGTCTAAAAATTTTCAGGAAAAAAACAGAAGTTTGCATTTTCACGAGAAAAAGAAAAAACATTCCAATGTTTTTTCATTGGGGGATCAGATCCAAACGTAGCAATCCTTCTGTACAAATTCTACATTAGGTCAATACTGGATTATGGTTGTTTCTTCTACGACCAAGCTTCAAAAAGTCAACTAGAAAAAATAGACCACGTAGTAAATAAGTGTCTAAGACTATGCCTAGGGGCTTTAAAAACAACACCAATTGATTGTTTATTTGCAGAAGTAGCGGAAACTCCACTAAAATATCGCAGAAAGATTTTAGCTTTCAATTTTATAGCTAAATTAAGCTCCAAAAAAAGCGAATTAGTCCAAAAAATAATATACTGTTGACATCGGATCTTACCCATAGTTATTGGAAGTCGAAAAAAAGTTTAACTATTACAGAGTCATACTATGTAATACATAACTTAATAGAAGAAATACTCTTCTATTAAGTTATGTATTACATACTTAACACTCTTTACATATAGATCCATTATATAGTATAAATATTTACAACATCCATCCAATTAACTGTGTTTTTCTCCAAGATTATGCAAAATTTCACCCAAGAATTAGACAATACATATTTAAGCAACATTTAGAAAAGTATCTTCCCAGATGTCGATATACCTATATTCACCGATGCATCAAAGAGTAACAATAAAGTAGGTTGCGCTATACCTATTTGATTCACATAATATTAAAAAATCTTATAAATTAAATAAAAAAACTAACAATATATACGGCAGAATTAATCGCCATATTAGAAGCTCTTCTATATACATATAAGTAATATGAAAGTTACAGAAGAAACATTTGCAATTTGTTCAGATAGTAAAAGTGCTGTTATCAAAATAAAAAATATCCACCAGGTCAATAGTAATTATATTTTTACCAAAATAATTACTAAACTTCATGAACTACAATCTCAAAAAATTAATGTATCACTTGTTTGGATTAAAGGGCATTGTGGAATAAAAGAAAATTAAGAAGTAGACGAAGAAGCTAAAATAGGAAATAGAACAGGAGAATATTTAAGGTATAAATGTCCTCACAATGAAATTGCTTGCCACGTAAAGCCCATATTACTAGGAGAATGAAGAGAAATGTATAGAAGCAGTCAAAAAGGAAAATTTTATAAAAACATAGTTACCGAGCCACCTAGCCAATCTTGGTTCTCAAGACTGTCGGGAAGCAAGCGGTTTTTCTCTGTATTGTGCAGATCAAGGTTCAACCATGTTTTAACTCCGCAGTATAAATATACAATAAAATTAAGTGATTCTCCTAATTGTCCATGCGGAGAAGAAGGTACAATAGAGCACATGATATTAGGCTGTTCTAAAATAAGTAATGAAGTAAAAGTATTAAGTGAAGAAATAACCAAAATACCCAAAATCACCAAACAATATAACCTAACCCAATTATTAAGTTCAGAAAATTGTAATATTTATCAAATTTTCTATAAACATATTTTATGTATTAGATTAAGTTTATAACATATGTTTTTTCCCTTCCTGCAAAGCCGTAAGTCTATCCGAGGTCCACCTGTCTCGTCTAAATGCTCTGATCGACCCCGGAGCATCAAATTGTATCCTATAACTAATATCCCAAATTATATAAGATAAAAAGATGAGAAAAAAGAAGAGAAATAAAAATCTAATGTACCTATAATTGTAAAATTAGATATATAGAAAATATTTCTTTGTAAAATTAGAGCAGGACTATGATTGTATAGCAAACGAGAAGAAAGTAAGGAGCACTGCTTTAGAGATTCCGAACAAAAAATACAAAATAATTCCAAAAAGGTATGATGGCGAATGGACAGAGAATCCGAAGCCAATAATTCACAAACACACACACACAAAACCCTTGATAGATTTTCATTTTCACACCGGAAATCATTTTCAAAAAAAGATTATTTAAAAATATTGAACTATTATTACAGTCAATAGTTGTTTTTGTTTAATTAATTAATTAATTAATTAATTAGGTATAACTAATAACGAACTGTTGGTTTTTACTCAGTATTTTAAAATAATCTTTTTTTTTTAATCGATTTCCGAAGTGGAAATGGAAACGTCAAATAACATTGATTACAATCAATTGTAGCTTAATCATGTTTTAAACATGAAAATAATTTAATAATATAGATACATAAAAAATAATGTGATCATTAAAAGTTTGCAGTTTATTGAAAAATAAAAAATACAAGAAATTAACAGATAATTTTGGTACCGAAATAACATTTAGGGTGACGCGAAATATTGAGACGCGTGCAGTAACCTTGCGGTATACAGTAATATACGTACATATAATATAAATACAAGTATAGACTTATTATTAAATTATATTATTTAAAATACAAAAAAATAAACGAACTTTTTAGGATTCAATAATAACTTTCGAACTTATTTAGGATTCAATAATAATAGATGATTCGCGCCATTTTTGAAATATTTTTTAGTGCAATGTGGCGCACTCGCAGTAAAGTATACCAACACTAGAACTATCCCATGATTCTACTTCCAGACTAGTCCATTATTGTTAGGGGAGTACTGATGGGCTTGCACTTTTTGCCATTTAATTTTACTTTATTATTTAACATACTGATATATATTTTAGTTATAAAAGTTGTTTAAATCGTAACTGCTTTTAAATACTTATTATTAAAAGCGATCACGAGAGCAGGTTTTCAAAAATTCTTGAATATTAACTAGTCTTCTAAATGAAATGAACTGTTCCAAACAAGCTTTGTAGGCAGGCAAGCAAAGCACTGCAAGAGCAGCCAGTCGCTAATCGGTCACCGTATCAGGAGGTAGAACATAATGTGTCATAATTTTATTTTCATGAATTTGAGTGTAGAATTGTTCTCTTTTTGTGAAAACGTACTATTATCGTTAAAAAGCAGTATTGTGCATTTGGAAAGCTGTTACATTGAAAAATACAATATCGAAGAGGCTTTTTTGAGGTGAGTGACATATTTTTGATTCCTTTCCCATAAGATCCTCTACTTTATATTAATATGTGTTTAATTGTTTTTATCGACTTCTGTTTTGAATAAATCTCGTTTTTAGCTCCGATTTTTTTTTTTATTTTCTGATTTATTATGAATCTGAGCATATTCTAAAATTAGTTCCTATATTTTTCAAAGTGGGAGGTGAGTTCTGTAAAATACTTTTTATGTAAATTCTTTTTAGTTCTATAAACAGTTGTTTTATCAAATTTAGTGAGATGTTTGTTGTCGGCAATGTATAGAACATTTTTGACCTGGCAACAGCGGAAAGCGTGTTATAAAAGATTAGTAAGCAACATAATTTTTTAAATGCCATTTGGAATTGGAAAGTAAATGTAGTTTGTTTGTAGAATGTGATTTTTAATTTTAAAAATGTTTTTCTCACTGACATAGATTATCCTCACATTTCTGTAAATGTTCATAAATAATTAATAATATAAAATATCCTTCACATTTTGTATTTGTTTACTGACAAAATTTCGCAAGCGATTTTGGTCTTTATGAATATTTTGCTTAGAATAAACGCTGGCAACAGCGCTTGTGTGCGTCCGGTTCCCTGCCCTTCCACTCTCCTATCGATTCTGTGTCTAACCAATAGAGAGCTCACCTCTGAGCTCGCGGGAGCGAGCTTTTCTTGCAATGTTGTCTTTTTACACCCATTGCAAATACAAATAGCCCAAGTATAATGATTGTTGTTCGTACCTGTAACATCGGCAACGTCAATCCAATATTAGAGGGCAAACAAAGTTGCCAAATTTGCGATTTACATTATCACAATGCATACGTAAATTTATCTCATACAATCATGGTCTTGCGACGTATTTTATTAAACAGTCTACAAGGATGATACTTCAATTTTGGTTTGTTTTATCCCTCCTTGCTTGGTTAGGTAAATGGTTTTGTTGGATTTGGAAAATATATCAACAGACACATGATGTAAAGTAAGATTTCTTTAGGGATAATGTGTAATGAAAAAAATTTCTGTATTCATACACCTGATTGGAATATATCTAATAACTTCTGAATAGGTACATCTAAAAATAAATATCGAAATATGACTATTTGTTCCTAAAATTCAGATTGTCATATTTTAAATTAAAAATTAATTACTTTTTTGTTTTTCTATTTATGATTTAAGGTCAAACGGGAAAGTTACTGCTAATAGAATACATAATAAACTAATAACTTTCTTCGATGCTGTCGCGACGTTGTTTTAGGCGAAACGCCTTTACCGCGGCTACGCTACCAATGATCAGAAATTGCTGCATTGTCAAATTGCGCAACGGGAGTAGTATTAGGGTTAATACAGTCAATGGGATAATGTTGGACTTGCGCGTGCTCTTTAGTTCTGATTGAATATTATTTATTTATTTTTATTACATAAGGATGGTATATCTTATGCATGTGTATAATAGAAGATTTTTAACTAAATAATCTAATGTAAACTACCTGTTTGACACTTTTATATTTTATGTGACACTAATAAAAGGGTCGATAACCTTTTTTGTTTAACAATGGAAAATAATTTCATAAATTGTATTTAACAAAATTTGAAGTATATTCTAAGACAAGAATGGAGTGATGGTGATATAAAAAGAAACTACCGGTTTTGTTTATGCTTTAACTAAATAAGTAGGCGTGTCTATACAAATCAGCTGAACTAGCCTGTTCTGTTCAACATGGCATTTGCAACTTTATTTAAACTTGTCCAGAATTCAGTAATATGGAATATTAATTTCGTTTTGAATGATCAACATGGCGTTTTTTTGTAAATGTATATTTTGGAATCGTTTAGTTGACATGGTAAATATTTTCATAATAATTTGTTACTTTTTGTATGAATAAAGTTCTTGTTTTTTTATTCCTATCAAATGCAAATAATTTTTTCCATGCAATGTTTAATATGAGATTTTTTAATAGTTTTTATCTTATTCATGCAAATTACTAAGTAGGTATGTACCTATTTATAATTTTTGGTTTTATATGAGCATATTGATGTATTATTAAGCTACTTATGATTCTATTTGAAATGCTTGCTGATGTTCTAGTAAGGGCAAATCATTTGGAGATTCTACTAAATGAATCTGTCAATATTTATGGAGAAATGTTAAAGTGGTACTCCAGTGAAGGATTAATTATTATAAATTAACAAAAAACAAATTTTTTTATGTTTAGAACAACCAGATCAAACCTAGAATGTCTTAATTAATATTCTGTTAGATGATGTAAACATTGACATTGCAATCAGTATGCTTTATTTTAATGAGTATTATCACAATATTAAAAAAAATTACCTAAAAATAATTTAATTTTCAAACTTTGAATCTTTAGTATTTTGATTTTTTTATGGTAGAAGCAATGAACTTGATAAAATATTTTTCCATCAGAAACAAATACTCAGAATTATTACAAAAATATTACTTGGAGAATCTTGCAGAGGAGTCTTAAAAACTAACAGTACCTGCAATATATATTGAGGAATGTCTACGATTCATCTTAAGTAATAAACATCTGTTTGAAATGAATCTACCTACACATAGTTATAACCATAGGGAGATTAAGTATATTTACCCCATTCGCAGATTAATGACAGAAACTTCTGTCATTACCCCATGACAGAAAAAGGCGCCAAATATGCTTGCATGAGATTCTTTAATAAATTGTCCCATGACAGAGTAGTAGGATTTATGTAAATTTTTTCTTTGTTTTGATCTACCTATATGTGTATGCATCTACAATTCTTTTTTCTTAAATACAAGTGTCATATAACTGCCAATCTGTTTAATTCTGCCTGAAAATGTATTGAAAGTAAGCAAAGAAATATGTCAACAACTCTACAGATAACATGCTTATTAGCTTTTATCTAACAAATTAACACTATTATTATATATAATTCTATATATTCAAGGTAGATTTTATAAAAAATAAGAAAAATAATGATATACTTACAGTAAACCCATTGAATCTTTGCACATTGTCATCATTATTATTATCTGAATTAAACCAAAACATGTGATCCAAACACATTTCTTTTATAAGAATTAAAAAATGGCCACTAATATTACAGTGAAAGTTTTTATACATACTTCTTTTTATTTCATTTGATTTTGACAATGAATATAGTTACATCTTATAAGAACATGATTTTCCAATTTTCAGAAACCTATAGATTTAGTAATCAGATTTACTACTTTTAATGGGAATAAGCCACAGTTTAAGTGTAAAATAACTTTATTTTTGATGTTTCAATTTCCACTTCAGAAATCATATTTTAAGAATGATTTCTGAAATAGAAATGGAAACATCAAAAATAAACTTATTTTAAACTTAAGTTGTTCCTTATTCCCACTAAAAGGAATAATTGCATGAATATGTCACAAGAAAATAGTTTCAGAACAATATTTAGTAATCAGAAATAAAAGTGTTTATATTGTATATACACAAATAATGGGTTATGATCTAAAAAACTAAATATAAATTTACCTCGTGGCTCCATCATCTTGATTATTCTGTATATTCAGTGTTAACTATGGTTTTCAGAATTAATTAATGACTTTATTTGTACTACTGTTAAAGGAGATTGATGGATTCAAGATCGAAGAACTTTGAGCCTCAAAATGGGCATTATTTATAAAAAATTACTAAAACTGTAATAATCATAATAAGATATTAGATGCAGGTTACACATGTTATCAAACTAAATTGGAAAAAAATGTACCTACAAAAATTAGCAGCAACAAAATTCAAATGAAGAACTGATGTAAAATAAATTAAAAAATAGGAAACTTTTGAGCTGGATAAAAAACAATTTATTTTAAATATTTATTTCCGCATCATATAC
This sequence comes from Diabrotica undecimpunctata, assembly GCF_040954645.1. Taxonomy (NCBI): domain Eukaryota; kingdom Metazoa; phylum Arthropoda; class Insecta; order Coleoptera; family Chrysomelidae; genus Diabrotica; species Diabrotica undecimpunctata. Next base: position 86,863,562 of record NC_092809.1, on the reverse strand, counting down.
AATCATAAATTTAAGATTTCTTACTGTCAGCATTGGAGCTACTCATATAACCAGGGTTTATTATGATTGGCTGAATGTAGAATGTCATCCATATTTTTTCTCCAATGTATGTCTCACACATTTTCCCAAATTTCTTTGTAACACCAATTTAATGCCTTTTTCCTCATATTTACAATAGCATTATCAGAATATCCATCTCTACCAATAGACTTATTGTATTATAACTTACAGTTTGTCCAAATTAATTCAATAGTGTTGAATTCACAGTGTTAAGAGGACATTGAATTTTTCATTCATCATTCAAGATTTAGGACATTAGAACCCCACAGAGTTACCAAAACATCGGAATAGTTAATAAGTGAGGAATTTTTAAAATGTCAACTATTTAGAAATACAGTGGAACCTCGATTATCCGTCAGGGCACCGGACCAAGGGTATGACGGATAATCGAAAAGACGGTTAAGAGAACATTAAAAAAAAATAAAAAGTCATAGTATAACTCTCAAATTTTATTTGTATGTTTTATTTGACAATATAAGAGGGATTTATGTTAGTACAGTCGAATCAATTTGATTTAAAATATTCCGAAATCTTTGTTTGTTTTATTGTTACTTCACATTTTGCAATTTGTAAATTTCTTAATCGACGTAAAATAATCAAATCTCCCTTATTTGCTTCTTCTTGCCGAGAATACCACTCGATGAATTGATGCAGATTCTATAGCTTCTTTACGCGAATCTTTGTGAGTTGCAATAACATCATCAACAAGACGTTAGAAAAATAGATAAACAAATTTTGGTTTGCAGTACATACCTTTTTGAACCAGTCAGCGAATCTTTCCTGGGACATCCATGCATTATGTTGTGGGAAAGCGCGTTCATATTTATGCCCTTGAAACAACGTGGTTTTTTTGCTGTACTAATCGATAATAAAAGGAAGGCGATGGTCACTACTTGCATTTGAACACATCATTGCTGCGATTCGTTCCTTTTGCGTTTTAAATCCGGCTGCATATTCAGACAGTGCAGCGAGTGTTTTCGTTGGTAATGCTTTGTAGTTTAAACCAATTTCAGTGTTCATCCGCATTGAAACTTGATCGCGTGTCAAACCATATTCATCGATCATAGCTTGAAACTTTCTTTTATATTCGTCAAGTTATCACCTTCGATTTTCAGTTCCCATATACCGTGGCGATTTTTTGAACTTTTCCAACTAACCGCTAATTCCTTTAAATGAAGGATCGCCATTCAATTTCATGTTGAAAAACAACGCTTTTTCGACAACAATTGGTCCAGGCAAAAGAACACCTTCGCTTCTTTTTTGAACGAACCACAAATACAGAGCCGTGTCGAGTGATTCACTTGTGGCTTTTTTGTGGCCTGACAAAATAACACTTTTTATTTTTGATGCTCCAGATGTGAAAGGTTCCATTTTTCAAAACTTAATTGATCAAACGACTAAGTGACACAATCAATGTTCGAATTTGAATCAAACTGAATTATGGTAACACACCACTGTAATATTTATAGAGCTGTGCGTTTTTATTTTCGGCTTGCGATTCTAAAAATTAAAAGCACCGTATCATTTATCATTACCTATTGAAATTTAATCCAGAGCCCTGAATAAGAACAACAATTATTTAGATACATCAAAAAATGCGGTGGTGGCATAATTACACGTTTACATTTCAACGAATTTCGTTTGGCTTATCGCAATGGTCAAACAAAATGAATCGATGACTAAATTTTTACTTATGTAGTCAATATAACTTATGTATGGACCCTGACGGTTAACAGAGGTGACGGTTAATAGAGAGACAGTTAATCGAGGTTCCACTGTATGCTACAATAGTCAACGAAATTTTTAAAATGTAGAAAATATTCACACTTTCAAAATTTTTTCATTTTTCAATAATGTGGAAAACAAGATATGTTTAATCCATAATATAAAAGATCACAGGAAAAATGTATAATTAAGCCACCAGCTCTCTACAGTGACTATTCAGTTGTTTTGGCATTTTTCAAACACAATCACAATACAGAACAATAATTAGTTTTAAAGCTATTATGTTATATTTAATATGTAAATATTTATAAATAGATTTTATCAAAGTTAAGTATATGTTGCGAATCAAACTGATTTACAAATGAAAAGAAACGTAAACAAAACTCTTACTATAAGATTGTAAACTATTTATTGTATCACTGGCATATGATTTTTTAATATATTTAATGAAAATGATTATTTTTTAGATTATTAAACTTAAACAATTGTTGCATAAAATATATACTATTAATAATAAGAAATGTTTTTGTATATTTAATCAATATACAGTAGAACCTCGATTATCCAGGCCAGCCCAGGCCGAGCCTTCGCCGGATAATCGAAAATACAGATAATCCAAAGACCTCAATTTATTTTTTAATAATTTATTTAGACAAATACATGTGTCAAACGAAGAGCAGAAACGTGATACATACAACGTACATGTAACAAAAAATAAAAGTACATACATATTATTATTTCTACATAATGTATATGCTATGTATAAACATTACATATTTAAAAAAAAATCATTTAAAAAATCACTAATTTTGGTTTGTTTTTGAGCTTCGTAACTTCTACACTTTATAATTTCCTTTATGTTTTTAAGCTGAAGTACATGAATGTCATCAGCTCCAGGCTGTTCTTCAAAATATTGAATAAGTACATTTACTGCATCCCTTGCTTCCCGATGACTTGTCTTAATGACGCAATCATTGCCAGCACAATTCTCATCATCATCACTACTTGTGTCAGAACTTTCTGTAAGATAATCGCCATTCATAATCTGATACCCTGTTTCTTGGCGATCACATACTATCCATTCCTGTATTTCGTTATTGTTCGTTTCTTCCAAACCTTTGATTTGTAAGGCTATAGATGCTATGTTTTCGACCAATAGCTCACCTTCATTTACGTGATTACCGTCTTCATCTTCCATATCTTCTAAGGTCGTTATTTTATAAAATGATTTTTTAATATGATCCATTTTCACTTCACTCCAAGCCCGAGCTACAACATAAATTGCCTCTTTTAAATTTAGGCGTTTTCAAAATCCCACAATATCACATTCTCCCAACAGTTGAAGCATAAGGTCTTTCCTGTAAAGCCTTTTCATGGCCTCGATAACACCTTGGTCCATTGGCTGGGCAATAGATGTTACATTCGGAGGAAAATATGCTACGAATATGTTCCCATCTGCTGACTTTAGTTGCTCTACATCAGGATGCGATGGCGTATCCTGATTGTCCAGTAACAGTACATCCTTTGGTGGAAGATTATTTTCTTGTAGATAAGCTCCAACTTAGGTATAAATTTTTGGAAAAACCACTGTTTAAAAATTACATGATCCATCCAAGTTGCCTTTTGATTATAATAATCAACGAGCAGTGTTTTTATATTTTTAAAAGTCATCGGATTTTTGGATTTTCCAATGACGACTAACCTAAGCTTATGGGATCCTGAGGCATTAGCACAGCATAAAACTGTTATACAGTCTTTGCTTGATTTGAAACCTAAAAAAAAATATTTTGAAAAATACTTTATACGTAAAAAGAATTAAAGCTAACCTTGTGCACTAGTTTCTGAGCCTGCAACAAGGGTTCTTCTCGGCATTGCTTTCCAATAAAGCTCAGTTTCGTCTGCATTATACACTTGCTCAGGTTTTAGGTCGTGCTCTGAGATTTTCAAAATCATAGCAAAATTCTACCATAGCTACATCATCAGCACTTAATTTCTCCCCTTGAACAGCTAATTCTCGTATTCCATGACGTTTTTTAAATCTGTAAAGCCAACCAGAAGATGCCGAGAAGGTGCCTTTAATTTTCAACTGCTCGTTAAACTTTTCAGCTTCCCTAGCACACGTAGGTCCTGATATTGGAACCCTCCATTGATCTTTTCTGCAAGAACCACTTGGTCATAGTGGTTTCTGTTTCAAACCCTTTTAGAGATTGCTTTTGCACTGTCCGCTTTAGCTACACAGCTCTGTAATTCGGATTTTTTTATTTTATTTTCAAATTGTTTCAAAATTTCCATTTTTTGCTCAATAGTTAAAACATTGCGTTTACGCTTTTCATTAGCACCCATATGCTGCATATTGTGCGCCTGTTTACGTTCAACTAACGAACCGGTCAGCAGTTGACGAAAATACGAGAAAACTTGGTGATTCCCCGAAATGAATGTTTACACGGTGCTGCATTATTCAGCGATGAATGTTTGAATGTTTCGGTGCATTTTTCAGCGTTCATGGGCGCCACCAACCTCTGGCCGTTAGCCACGGATAATCCGCGCACGGATGATCAATTTAATATGCGGCACGGAGAATCCACCGCCCGGATAAAGCGCGCACAGATAATCGGGGTTCTACTGTAATTGTAAAATTCTCAATGTAATCATGACTACATTTTTTTTTATTATAATACCATGTTGCACCTATGAAAGATTGAGCAGCTCCATATTTGTCATATTTTTAGCTGTGTTAGGGAAATTTGAACTTGAAATTTGATTAATTTTATGGAAATTTTACATACAAGTGTCATCAGTTTGTATAAATCCTGACATGAAATGATTTTACTATGAAAAATATTATAGTCTCAACACTTCATAGCTGTGCTCTCTTAGTAGCTCAGCAATTATATACCTAGGCATTCTATTTTCTGTTCATATTTGCAATTTGTATTAATTCAGGTTTTGTGTGATACTGGATGTTTGTTTTCAACCAGGTAATAATTCCTGTTTTAGTAGAAACAATCGAATGTTACTTTTCTAAAAGATCACTGTCATTTGAAACATTATCCATAACAATTAATGATGGCTCTTCTAAATTGAGAACTGCTTGTTCACTTATCCATTTAGTGGAATCTCCCTTGTTCACTTTCCCATGATAATCAGCTACTTTAAATTTTGAGCAAAACAAACTTGTTCAGTAGCAAATCCTTTTGAAGCGCGAACAATAAATTATAAAAAGTTTACCACCATACACTTCACTGGATTACATACACTTTTAACACTGTTGTCTTGCCAGAAAATTGTTTTATTTTCCTTTGAATTAATCAAAGTTTCATCCAATAAAACAAGGTCTTGGGATGCACACTATCAAGATTCATATATTGATTAAGGAACTATTAAAACAGCAACACTGGTGGGCTCAATTCTTGCTCTTCGATTATTGTCTGATAATTTGTTTTCTTTTTCTTAATTTCCCAGTTTTTGTATACAGTTTACTCTTAGCTTTATCAACTGTGAGCTATAACTATAATTGTGAGCTGTAAAATGAATATCTTGAATGAAATCCTGAACGAAGTTAAAGTCATTTTCTTCTGGTTCTATATCGGATTCATTGAACGGCCCAGGTATATATTCTGGATCATTCTCTATTTTGGCTAAATACTATAAGTTTATCGCTGTTCCGGCTAAGTGACGCTACATTGCTACTACCAATGAATATAGACGCATATACGTCTATATTTTTTGCTACTACTACAAACAATAATTACAATCAGTTATTGCTTATACCTAAGGTAACATTATTAAACTTACCCTTCATCCATTTCTCACAATATATATTTACTTAAAATACAAAAAACATGAGCGTACACCCAATGTCTGACAATAACAAATATCTTTTATAAATAATTATTTGAAGTTATGTTACAAACATGCTTTTGTCGTACTACGCAAAATTGTCCCAACTGATGCCATTCAGTATAAAATGCTACCCTTAAATAGTGCTTAAAACTGCATTTCTAAAGTTAAAACGGACAATTTTTCTTAGCATATGTGAGATAGGACAATTTATGTTAACATTGCTTTTTAGTCAGTTAGGACAAACCATTTAGGTATATGATAAGGCGCTTAAGATGCTTATAGGACAATTTTATTTTGTACATACATAGATAATATGTTTACCTAGGCCGTGAGCCAATAGTCATTTTACCAAATTTTGCAGATAGGACCTTTCATATTAGGACGGCAGTATTAACAATACAATAAAAAATAAAAACTACCCTACTTTTGATAATAACACCATTCAACTTCAGAAACAACTTGCCAAATTTAATAAGCCATATAGGATTTTCACAGATGGGTCAAAATCCATTTTAGGAGTTGGTTGTGTGGTATATATCCAAAACAATGTTTAAATTAAACCAACAATGTTCTATTTATTCCGCAGAACTGTTTGCAATATATCAAGTTCTGGAATGGACTATTGAGAAGAAAATGTCTGATCAACAAATAGTAATCCTGTAGGATTCAAAATCTGTGTTGTCTGCTGTAGATAATTTGCATAATTATATATACAAAAACAGTATTGTCAAAATTTTAGAAAATCAACTAAAGTTACTTAACACCTTCGCTGCAGTTACAAAAAATTCAATTATTATCTTGTATGCTTACCAGTTGTAATTGACTGGTACTGTAGAACTCTGTATTTAGATACACCAGTCGCAATAGACTGGTAGTTCTTAAGAAATGTGAGTGCGATCTATCTGCCACTTTTTAAAGATTTATGTGTAGTAATAGTTGAATACATACAAGGAATAGACAAACTTGCTAGAAACTGTATCATATTCCTTTTGGTGAAGCAAAAATTGAAAATTTTTTAAGAAGTGCATATAATATTTTCAAATAAAATAAAACCAAAACTTTTATTGAGAACAAAATACATATTTTTCATAAAATATAAAAATAACAAAAGCTAATTATTATTAGTAAGAATAAGTTTTAAAATTTATGCATTGTGTTTAAACTTAAAACATGGTATAAAGCAGGTTTTCCCTCGCATATGCTGCAGTATGTAGTAACTTTAAACCTTTTTATCAGCTTCTTTACTATTCATTGTTTCTCTCAGCTTTTTGTAAAATTCCATACAATTTCGTCTTTTTTTGGTAGCAGGCCCTTCGGGTTTAGTCAGTATGTATATGTTTTCGCAGAACTGATTTATATTCGTCATTATCTGAATTAGTTCAGAATTCAGAAGGAGCATAATTAGAATCACAGTCCGAATGGTTGCTCTGATTAGCTCAAAGTATTTATAATTGTTTCTTGGCGCCAATCAAAATTCTAATGGGGTCTACACAACTACCACTTGTAGTTGCATTCTGCAATGCCAAATTTACTAATTTAACAATTCTACTACTCATTTTACTCAATTCTTATACAAATATTTTAAACACTATTATGGCTCGACCGAGATAACTAAACCAAACTGGTAATTACAAATGAAATTAATTACCAGATGAATTCATTTGGGAATCTTACAATGAAAAATAAATAACTTGTATGCGTTACCACTTGAATACAACTGGTATCCCTCTATTAGATAGATCTTTTTCAGACAATAATATAGGTACCTATAATGTTAGTTTTTACCAAAGCGTTTCTTTTGTACTTTATTCGCCAGGTGGAAATACATATATTTATTTTTAGCCGTAATTTCTGTAAATGTAGTTACCAGTCTTTTTCAACTGGTGGCGCAGCGAAGGTGTTAAAAGAAATAATTCAGACTCCTGTTTTGGGTAAAGGAAGGGACATGCTGGTATCTCGGGTAACACCATAGCAGATTATTTTGTTAAAAAAGCAGCAAAAGGATTAAAAATTAGTTGGCTCAATAGAAGTGATTTAGTCTCGCTGTGGAAACAAGAATTTAAAGAAAACTCGGAAATTGAATGGAATGCTTTTTCTAACAGAAGTAACAACCTATATACAAAAATTCACCCTGCTTTACCTACTGTGTCTTTTGCTGCAAGAAGTCATCCCAATAGAAGAGTATATCCAATGTTTGTTAGATGCCTTGTTAATCATGCTACTGTGAAAGCCTATCTTCATAGATTTAATTCAAGTGAAATAGAACTCTGCGATTGTAATGGTAACACTGACAATATCAATCATTGGATGTTCGGGTGCAGATATAATGATGCTGTTATTAAGTATCCATTTGAAGAACAAATACCTCTTCCTCAGAGCTAATCTTCTATTTTATATATCTCTCGTCGTAATATTAGGGTTAACCAAATTTTTTTGGGGATATTTAACCCGGTATCCGGTAACACCAAAAATAGATGTAAAATTATTTTATTGGTTACATAATCTTATATAACACTCAATAACACCATGTGGTACAAAAAATCGGAAAGAGCAAGTAGAAAGCGGTTTTTGAATTTGTTGTCTAGAAGCAACATTGCCAATCAAGAAACACTATTTGGTACTAATTTCACATATAAAGCGCCTAAGATTAAAAAATTATAAATGTAGCGGTAAAATAATAAACAGTTTTTGTTCGGTATAAAAGAAAGCCGCATGTTACATTTTTCAAACTGCACCACTGTATAGCCAGTTTTATAAAATCTACATCTTCCTTTGGGGTATAAAGTGGCCAGTGATCTAATGACGCATCTATTCTGGCAGCATCATTAGGTCTTACAGCAAGAGGATGGCGAATTAGGTTATCTGTATTTTCCGTACTTGGATCTTTCCAGTGTTGGACAATGACCTAGCTAGTTCACAAGAAGAATTCTTGAAGAAATGGCCCAATAATCTTCTATTGATGGCAGCTGTACTACACCCATAAAAATCAAAATGGAGGAAAAGTCTTATTTCAGAATTGTTTGTGTTGACACTTCCCACAGTTTTTTGCGTACTTTATAAATTCCTCTGGTATACAATATTCTTTATTAGATTTAATGAAAAAAACCTTGTAAAATACCTAAGAGGCCAGGCTACCTCTACTGCCTTATTATCTACAGTTGGATTTTCTAATAGAATGGTTATGTGACTTTCACACTAGTTATAATATACTGACTCCACTACTTTTTTTAGTTTTCTTGACGGTTCTGCATGCTCGCCTTTTTATTCATTTGATTAGGCTCTTCTTCAGTTATCAGTTGATGATTATGAGGTTCATCATCTTCACCTGAGTCTGCGGCAGTTTCATTTATATTGATGTTTTCAATTTCTTCATCATATTCCTCCGTGTCATACAAATTGGAGCGATTATGGTCGGCAGGAACAGTACACAAAATTTTTATCTTTATACTCTTCCTCCATAAGAGGAGGTAGTTGATATTTCATTTAAATTTTCCATAGTGAAATCTTATACTGAAAAAAAACTCAATTACTCAACTGACAACGTTGCCTGAGAGCCACATAATTTTTATTCAACAAAATAATATGATTACTTACCGTATACAGCAAAAAATAGCACATAATTGCACTTAAACAACCTTTGTTTATATACGAAGTAACAAGCTCACCTCTGAATTCTCCTAACAAACGTTTGGCAATAAAAATTACGGCACACCCACTTACACGTAGACCTCGACTGGTATCCTATGTACTCAAATTATTATTTTTTTAATCTCTCTATTTAATGTTAGATGTCGCCATTAGTTTTCTATAACTAACACGACTAGTTGCTTCCAGTTACCATTGTCACATAAATGCTATATATACTAGAAAAAACCAGATATCGGGTTAAAAAGAATTAAAAGAAAAATTTAGAATGGACTGTGTAATGTGAATGTATAAATCTAGCTTTGTTCCCTCTGTCTATCCTTGTTATACATTTACCTCGTCTTGTGTTGAAATAAAGTCACTATGAAAGGCACCTTATCGTGAAAAGTATCCCTATATTATGTAATCCCTTGTTGGTATTAAATATTCACTTTAAGTAGTTTAGGGCTCTGAATGTAACAAATGAAAGTATGGTTTCTTGTCAATCTACTGATTCTTGTGATACTGATTGGTTTACAATATAGTTTTAATTTACCTCTAGGCAAGTACTATTTTGTTAACAAATGCAATAGGTCAATACATGATTAACAAATTCAAGTAGTCAAATACATTATTGTGGCTGAGTGGATAAAGTTATCCGAGGCCATTAATTAAAAAAAATAATAGATAAATACATACATAACAACAATGGTAACAAGGAAGTTAAAACAGCCCAATAAATTAATTCACTCAATTGTCATTTAAATCTATAGTAAATATGTATATATAATAAAACTAGAGCTAAGATTAATACTATTATAAAAATTAATATTAATCTCACCAGTCTTTCGGGTTGAACCGCATTGATTTTCATTGCGCCGAGCTTTGGAGTTCTGGAGTTTTTAAAATAAATTTTGTCACCTGTATGAAGATGGTGTTGACCTAGAGCTGAAATTGAATCGAAATTGCGAACAGAAATGGAACGTTCATAAATCCTATTTTGGATTCTACGATTTGTTTGGCCTATATAGGATCGACGACATGTCGGCACAAGGAATTTCATATACTCCGTGTTGTTAATTTAGAATGTTGCCTTTGATTTATCGGACAAGAGATGAAAGTTTTTGTTGGGGGTACCCCACGTTGGGCGCCATTTGTAACGATATAATTTGCCTACCACATTGGGTATCACTTATAGGGGGTTGAAAGTAGGGACAGCAATTACTGGGATGGAGATAGGGTAAGCAAACAAACCGAAACCTTTGCGAACGGCCACTCTTGATTTGGTTGGAGAGCTGGCTCGTAAGTGAATAAAGGAGGGACTGGGAGGGGTAACTACAAAGAAAGGAACCAAGAAAATACTTATATAGATTTCCTGGGCAACAAAACACAAGAAGGTTCCTAAACAATTTGAATTTGGACTCCGTTTAAAAGAATCGTCTTGCTGGATAGAAAGAAAGGATTTTCTTTCCTAAAAAATATTAAAGGGTGAAAATCTTGTTAAAGGAAACAATTCTACAACTCCTGGTTTAGAGAGAAACATTACATATTTATTATTACTTCACATCAACAAATAATATTAACAAAATTTATCAACAAAACTTTTGGCGCTATTTGTAGCGATTTACAACAAACTCCAGACGTTGGGCGATACCTACTTGTAGGAATTTAAATTATTATTAGAAATGAAAAATATCTAAATTTTTCAACGGAGCTCACATAGGGTTTACATTTGAACAAAAACAGATATCAAAATTATGTGCCAAATAATCGAAAGGATAATACTGACGGTCATATGTCGAAATGTAATATTAAACTTGTTTTGAATTATTAATTAATTATTGTTGACTTTATTTAAAAAGAAGAGTAATATGACAATTAGCAATCCATACAACTTATAATTTTATTTATTTATAATTTTTGTTAGTTTGTCATAGCTGGTATTTCCTTTAAGAAGTTTTTGGGATTGGAATTGGATCAAAAACACTATCCCTCACACACTGTAAATTGTCTGGGGCGAGCATGGAACACAACAAAATGGACAAGTCCTGGGGATGTAGGACACTGATTCGGGCTTCGGATTATCCTGGATGACAACAAACTGCACTTTTTCAAAACTCGGTCTCTCAAATGCTCCTGCTTAAAACCATGTAGACCTTGTCAAATTTTTGTAACGCTGCTTTACAAAACTACTCACACAGGACACAGCACAACAAATCGGTGATTAACTCAACAAAGACTTTTAGCATCTTGAGCTCAAATTCACCACTCCACAAAATAAAATTGCCGGCTTTAACGAACTACACTGCCGTCCTAACATGAAAGGTCCTATCTGCAAAATTTGGTAAAATGACTTTATTGACTCACGGCATGCGTAAACATATTATTATCTATGTATGTACAAAATGAAATTGTCCTATAAGCGTCTTAAGTGCCTTATTATATACCTAAATGGTTTGTCCTAACTGACTAAAAAGCAATGTTTACTAACATAAATTGTCCTATCTCACATATACTAAGAAAAATTGTCTTTATTAACTTTTAAAATGCAGTTAGGACTATTTAAGCTAGCATTTTATACTGGCGGCATCAGTTAGGACAATTTTGAGTAGTGTGACAAAAGCATGTTTGTACGTAACTTCAAATAATAAATTATAAAAGGTATTTGATATTGTCAGACATTGGGTGTATTCTCATGTTTTTTTGTTTTAAGTAAATATATATTGTGAGAAATGGATGAAGGATAAGTTTAATAATGTTACCTTAGGTATAAGCAATAACTGATTGTAATTATTGTTTGTAGTAGTAGCAAAAAATATAGACGCATATGCGTCTATATTCATTGATAGTAGCAATGCAGCGTCACTTGTCGGAACAACGATAGATGTAAATGTATGGTATTTAGCCAAAAGTGAGAATGATCCCGATTATCCACCTGGGCCGTCCAATGAATTCGACAATAATATAAATGGAAGTGAGCCGGATTCTAGTTATAAATATAACCAAAATATTTCCTCTGGTAAAAATATACAGATATTGTCCCACGCATTGCTAGCCCCTACAAGTTCTAATCAGGTAGACTTCAGTAATTTAAGATATTCAATTATCGTACTAGAATAATGCAAAGAAAACCTATTCGATTAGAAACCAAAAGAAAACGAATTTAACTTCGTTCAGGATTTCATTCGAGATATTAATTTTACAACTCGCAATTATAAACAAAGCAGTTGATAAAGCTGAGAGTAAACTATACAAAAACTGGGGAAATAAGAAAAAGGAAAAAAATTGAAGAATCATTTGTAGAAAGAAAGAAACAAAAAAGAGAAAGTTACATAAGAGCACATGAAGATAAAAAGTCATGTAAATGCAAATTCAGTTGCGCTGAAAAAATTTCGTATACTAGGCGAAAAGACATTAATACACAATACTGGCTATTGGAAAAAGAACACCAAAAACAGTTTGTTTTGAGCTGCGTAAAATAAAGTAAGAAAAAAAGAAGTAAATTTCAGAATCAAACATTACCAAGAGTGTATTTCTACAAATACTATCTAACATCAGAGAAAACCGAAGAGGTGCGTGTTTGTACAATGAAAAACGTGAGAAGATATATCTTTTGGCCATATTGGACTATGAAAAAGACAATGATAGAATCATTGCTGTCGAAAACATAATAATCAAATAGTTTGAGTCAAATCCTGCGTTATCAATTTCTTTAGCTATAAAAGGTAATATGCCCGAGCTTCAATATAATAGTTTTGCCTTCAATTTTAGGAGAGGAGACTATGTTGCTCTTAATATGTATCTTGCTAGTATCTCCTGGGAAAACGTTTTAGGTATTTGCAGAGATATTAACGAAGCCACGGAACTGTTCTACTCCATATTGCAGTTTGGTGTCAATTGTTCAATACCACGTACAAGATTAAAAAATCCCAAATTTCCTCGTTGGATGACTAATGACCTAAAATCATTAATATTTAGGAAAAAAATCTCATAAGATATATAAACAAACAAATTCTTGGGACGATTATCTACTTTTCTCTTCCTTGAGAACCAAATGCAAAGAACTAAGCAGGTCATGTCATGAAATTTATATAAGTCAAATTGAATCTAGAATTAGTTCAAACGTAAAGCACTTTTGGAATTTTGTTAACAGCAAACGCAAAAATAATGGTCTACCAAACACAATGTTTTTTGGAAACACAATGCTTAATAATGGTGCGGATATTGTTAATAGCTTTGCGCAATGCTTTCAAAATATTTACAGAGCAAATGATGATGATTTAATACAAGCCCATCTTATGAGTATGAGAAAACTGAGTCTAAATTCTTGTAATGTATCTATTGAAATCATATTTGAAAAATTAGCTAATTTAGACATTTATAAGGGCTCTGGGCCAGATGGAATTCCACCCATACTATTAAAAAAATGTAGATGTACTTTAACCCATCCCTTATATTTTCTGTTTTCTCATTCACTTGATGCAGGTATTTGTCCAAGTTTGTGGAAATCTAGTTTTATTGTTCCTATTCATAAATCAGGTGACAGGAGCAACATAGCTAACTACAGACCAATAAGCATTCTTTCTTCTATTCCTAAAATACTAGAGAGTATAATATGTGACTCTATTAAAACACCTCTATGCAATGTACTAATTGAGGAGCAACATGGTTTTCTTTCAGGTAGATCAACTTCGACAAATCTTTTACTTTTCACGCAATACATATCTGATGCTTTGGAAAGGAGACTACAGGTGGATGCTATTTATACAGATTTCTCCAAAGCATTTGACACTGTGAATCATAAACTGTTGTGTAATAAGCTTAAAACTATTGGATTTACAGGCAATCTGTATAACTGGTTATGTAGTTACCTAACTAGCAGAATACAACTTGTTAAAATTAAACACTTTCAATCTAGTGAGATCTCCGTAACATCTGGTGTTCCACAAGGAAGCCACTTAGGGCCTTTCCTTTTTAATATATTTGTTATTGACATTAAATCTCAAATTAACTCTAAATTTTTGCTATTTGCTGATGATTTAAAAATCTATAGAATTATCGAAGACATCTCAGATTGTGAAAAACTCCAAATTGATATTAACAAAATTATGGCATGGTGCAATTGGAACCAAATGAGCATTAATGTTGGAAAATGTCACTTTATTAGTTTCTGTAGAAGAATTAACAACCTCTCTTATAATTACAAATTAGCTGAAGAACCACTGAAGGCTGTCTCAACTGTAAGAGATCTAGGTGTTCAATTAGATTCCAAACTAAATTTTTGCGCTCATTTTGATTATGTGAATAACCAGGCATTTAAAATGTTAGGCTTCATTATTAGAACCTCTAGATGTTTGCATAACATTAATTCCATCAGACTGATTTACATTTCCCTAGTTAGATCTGTTCTTGAGTATTGCTCAGTCGTTTGGTCACCCACTTATGAAGTCCATATAGACAAGCTTGAAAAAGTCCAAAATAAATTCATTAGGTACTTAAGTTTTAAATTACACAAACCTTTAAGCGACCATTCCTACTCAGAAATTAGAAATACATTAAACCTTCCTAGGCTATCTTCCAGACGGATGTATGCTGATGTTTTGTTTCTTCATAAACTACTGAATTCAAAAATTAATTGCAATGATCTACTGTCTCTAATTGACTTTAATGTTCCCTCTAGAGTTACTAGAACATCTCATAATTTTGAAATTAAATTTCATCGCTCTAACTTTGGTAGGCATTCTCCACTGAGTAGAATCATTCTAAATGGAAATAGAATAGACTTTGATTTGTTGCTGTGCGCTTCGGAAAATGTCTGTAGAATGTGTTTAAAAAAAATTTTGTAATTTTATGTGATTTATATTTGCTATGTGCTTTATATAATTTTAATATTTGTTTTTTTTTCTATATAGCTGCATCGCCAATTCTTTTCATACATATTTACTATATCTTTATAATTATTGTATCACTAGATAATACTTGTAATACTTTGTGTATATATTAAATTGGGTGGTATCCCGTTAATAAATATATATAAAAAAATAAAAATAAATAAATAATAAATCATACTTTTATGGCAGCAGATTAATTTCATCGCCAAGCTGAGCTTGCCGCCAAAAGAAAAAAAGTATACGATTTTTGCGAAAGGGTGCAACAAGCCAATTCATCATAATTTAATAAAAATGCAACTTTTTAACTTCACTGACTATACCTCCAAATATAAGTTACAAGAGCTGATTTCTCGCGTGTAAATCAATGAAATCGCGAGAGCGATTTGTAAGAGCGCCTAATAAATGTTTTGTATGTGTGTATGATTGAGCGTGTGTTGTGTGTTCTTCCGAATTTACCACAAAGAGCATTGAGTAGTCCGAGTCGGCTCCTGGCCTTGTTACAGGCTTTGTCCAGATCGGCCTTCCAGTTCAGTGTTTGGTTAAACACCACACCGAGGTATTCGATCTGGTTGCGGAGCTGTAGTCGGCCCCCCTAACCCCCCCCCCCCCCAAAGTCTTAAGTTGTGCCTTGCGGAATTTATGGGTGTGATAGACTGGCTATGCTTCGGATGTATGAAGAGAATCATTTGCGTTTTATCTGGGTTGGGTGTTACTCTCCATCTCCGATACCACCTGTCGACCAGGTTAAGGTGATTTTGAGCAAACCCAAGTGTAGCGTCAACATTCTGTGCTGTTGTTACAAGAGCTGTGTCGTCTGCGTAAAGCAAGGTGGTTGTTTATTGTGGATCGGGGGTTAGGGAAGTCGCTGTTGTATATGATGTATAGTATTGGTGCCAACACGGAACCCTGAGGTACTCCCGCTGTGGGGGTAAAAGATTCAGAGAAATGACCCCGCTCCTTCACCGTAACTCGTCGATGAGAGACATACGAATGGATAAGTCTGACGAATGAGAGTGGTACGCCGACGTTCAATAGTTTCTTGACCAGTTCCACATGCCAAACTTGGTCAAAGGCTTTTTGAACATCGAGGAAAATACCTAGTGAAACTTTTCCATCGTTCAGACTTTGTGTGATGTGTGTGACGATTTCTGTCAATGCCGTTTTGGTAGAGTACCCTTCTCTAAAGCCGAATTGGAAAGGTGGGATGATGTTGTGTTCTGTGGTAAAGTCTATGAGTCTTTCCTTGAGGATCCTCTCGAAGACCTTAGCCAATACATTAAAGAGAGATATCGGCCTGTAAGAGTTTAGATCGGTACGTGGTTTGCCCTTCTTTGGGAGCATGATTGTATTGGCTACTTTTCATGGGGATGGAAAGTAGCAGAATTTGAGAGTGGCATTGATTATGTTCGTCAGGTATAGAGTGACGCTCGGTGGGAGGTGTTTCACGCAGTTCCTGCCAATTTTGTCAGTTCCCGGTGTGTTCGATTTGCCGATTTGGCAAAATTTTGTGAAGGTTTGTTGATCCACAGGCGACATGATAGGGTAATCCTGGGGTGCCTGTGGATCGAAGGGGGAACCGAGCAGTCGTGTTATGTCTCTCTCGGTTACCGTACGGAAAGCGAGATCAAATCTATACAGCGTTCCACGTTAAGAAAATAACATTGCGGAGATAGGGCCATGTATTTCTTATGGACGATAGAAGTGCAGCGATGCCACGATGAACACAAGCACGATTTAGGGTTGTATAATTTGTATTTTCGTTTTCACAGACATGAATTAAATAATTGTTTTTTAACTTTTTAACGTAATTGACCAAAAGTGTCCATTCGAAACAAGAGATGAAAAGTAGGGAAAATGATTTTAATTAAATAAATAGTATTTACAAAAGATAATTTTATTTTATCTTATTTTAATTATAGTAACGACAGTTTATTTGTTTTTCGGTAAGACTATCATATACCATGAATCATAGAAATCAGTAGAAAAGATTGCTTAGTTAAATCATGCACTTCGCCGGCTATTAAAGATTTAAAAGCAAATAAACGGACCGCTTGGAATGCGTATATCTAATTACTAATTGCAACTTAAAATAATACGGTGTGCGTATGTCAGCGATTTTATGTCGTTCTCTGAGACTACATAATGATAATAAGGCTTTGTGGTTCTTCAGTTGTTATTCTAACTTTACAGTTAAACGTTAATTGAAAATGGAAATTCGAAAAATATATCGACAATCTAGTAAACCGCATGCCTGAGAGTTTTGGCAACACTGATCTCCATAAGCCTAATGTTATTTTCTTAACGTGAAACGCTCTATATAATCGTTTGGGGAGATTAGGGTATTTTGTAGATGGATTTTGAAGGCGTTGGCCTTCTATTGATTTGTGTTTATGATTTGGTTGTTCACCACGAGGTGAGAAGAATTGTTGGTTTTCTGTTTGGTTAGGCATTTGAGTTTGTGCCAGAATTTACCGCCCTCACGATAATCAAGACTGGAGGTAGCTGCAATCCATTGATTGGCCTGCAGATTGTTAACCTGCAGTTTGATTACCGCAGATAGGCGATTATATTCTGTTTTGACCAGGGGGTTGCTGGTACGTTGAAACTGACGGAGAAGTTGTCTCTTTTGTTTGATTTTATCGATGATACATTGTGGTAGAGGTGGTTTTCTAGGGTTGATGACCCTGTTAGGGACTGATAGATCAATTGCTTGATTTATCAGATCGGAAATAACCGTGATACAATGAACGATATCATCAGAGTGTGTTAAGTTGCCTAACTCAGGAGTATTATCAGATAGGTAGGTTTTGAAGAGTTCCCAGTTGGCGTGTTTGTAGTATCTTATTATCTTGGGAGGGTTAGGAGGTGGAGGGTTAAATATCTGTTCTTTAACCTGCAAGGGTAGGTGATCCGACGTAATCGAGTCACCTAGGAAGCATTCGTCATCTAGTAGATCGATCAAATCGTATGTGTACACGATATGATCGACGGACGACATGCCCAGGGCTCCCAAAAAAGTCGGTTCACGGTTACGGATGCGATGTAAGGGGAGGTTAATGAGCAGATCCGAAAGTTCATTGCCTGCACGGTTTGTGACCGTGTCGCCATATTGTATATGCCTGGCGTTAAAGTCTCCAAGAATGATTGCCTTGTTCAGGCTGGAGACGTAGTCAAACAATGTTTCGGATAAGGATTGTGCAGGATGTTTATAATAAGAGACTAGTGTAAGTGTGTTGTTGTTATCGAGGCGTATGTCAACTGCCAGGAAGTCTTCATCATTAAGGATAACATGGGGGATGGGATGAGGAGAGAAAGAAATTCCATATTTAATGAGGAAGTCAATACCACGGGTTTTTTTGGCTTCGAGGACGGTGTTGGGTGCAATAACCAGGGAAGATAGGGTCGTTTTTGGAGAGGGTGTCGGAGAGGGCAAGGATTTGGATGTTATGATGTTGAAGGATATGTTCGATGAAGGGCCGTTTTCTCGCGACACCCTGGCAGTTCACAGCGCCGAGCGAGCTGTCCATTAGAGAGGCAGGAAGGAGATGGATGCTCTGTTGTTATGGGCCACAAGAGTACTCTTGTGACCAAACATCAGAGTGGAGAAGTGATTTGTGACGTCAAGTATTAGTTG
Organism: Diabrotica undecimpunctata; assembly: GCF_040954645.1. Classification (NCBI taxonomy): domain Eukaryota; kingdom Metazoa; phylum Arthropoda; class Insecta; order Coleoptera; family Chrysomelidae; genus Diabrotica; species Diabrotica undecimpunctata. The sequence continues at coordinate 86,844,785 of NC_092809.1, read as the reverse complement.
ACGCATGTCGGGAAGGAGGTTGATTAGGATGAGGGAAGTGAATTCCATGACTGTCTTCATGTCTGAAGTCAGTTCATAGGAAGGGTCGCGTTTCTCGGTAGTGACAGGTTGGGTTTCTTGAGGAGTTTTAGTGATTTCCCTTCCGTGGAGGCATTTGGCCAAGTAGGCCGCATGGTCACCGCCACAGTTAGGGCATTTTGGTGTTTGTGGAGTGGGACAGGAAGTGGATTTGTGGTCTTGGCCACAAGTCGGACAGCGGTACTGCTTTTGCGGGCACTCCCAAATGGTATACCCGTTTTGGCTTTACCTGTCACAGTACTTGGACACGGGAGGGACTGAGTTGGCGTTCAGTGGGAGCTCTACGTGAAGAAGGAGCCCGTCTATGAATATACCTCTGGTCAACATCTCTGTGTATTTGAGTTCACTTGATGTGACCAGTTTTATAAAGGTTGTGGGTAAATTCGCCTTAGATATTATTCTCCATAGTCTCACTAGGGGAACGTCCATCTCGGCGAAGGTGCGGGTAAGGTCGGCGTCAGAGTAGATTTTGTCCACTCCTTTGACGACGACCATAAAGGTAGGGGTAGTAGGGCGGGTAGGGTTTCTGGGGGTTGGTGAGTGTTTTGGGGAGATTTGGAACTCGGGATCTCCCAGTGCGTCACGGAGTCTATGTTGGAGCTCAATGTGATTTATTGGGTGGATAGTGGTAAAGTGGGCAATTTGGGTCGGTAGAACTTTAACCGTCGAGATCTGGTTTTGCAGAAGCTCTCTGGTATTGATGACACGGAAGAAATCTCTTTGAGTGGATTTCTCCCGAGGGATGTGGGTAATAGTGTAATTAAAGGTTTTCGGTTGGGTAGTTAAAGTAGAGGGGGTGGTGTTGTGATTTTGTGAGGAGGGTGGGTTGGTGTTTTGAGTTGGTGTGTGTATTAATTGTGAAGTTTGTGTGATTATTAATTGTGTATTTTGTGTGGGTATTAATTGTGTGGTATGTGTAGGTATTAATTGTGGTATGTGTAGGTATTAATTGAGTGGTGTGTGTGGTACATTTGTGATGTGGGTTAGTTGCTTGGGTAGTGGTGGGAGATGAGGAGGGATTAGGGATGGCAGATGACCGGGACAGCTGCAACTGAGCGATCAACCGGTCTATCTGGTCAACTGGGAGGGTGGACACGAGGTCGGTGACGAATATATCAGTGATGTTGTTCATGATAGGGGTGCGTGAATCTTCAGGGATGTGTAGTGTGGGGGGATAAGGGAGGGAGGTTTGGTTGCATGCGAGAGTGGTTAGGTGATGAGGTTAAGGGTGATAGTAGTGCATTGTGTGATGGTAGTGGTGGAAAATCTGAGTTGTCATGATTGATGGACGAGTGTTGAGTAGTTTGTCCAGAGTCGGGTGGCTCAGCGGGTATAGGTTTGGTTGACCTGTTTAAACGGGTCGATCGGGGCATATTTCAAAAGTGGGTGGCTAGGTTGCCCTAGATAAAGCCCGTTTATCCGCACGAGGTGCAATGTACGGAATTGGCGGGTAGCCGGACTATACTTAACACTTATTTTTTATGCTAGCGGTCCCTCGTTGTATTTTCCTCTGTTTACTATTAGTACACTTCGGGATGGAGCGCGAGATTCCAACAGTTTAGCTGGCAGCCCCGGCAACAGCGTACGTAGGTGGCCTTTTCTTACTGGAACCACCCACTATGCATACACCGTGGCCGACAGAATCTCCGAAAAAGAGAATAGATTACCAAACTGCAGAATCCCAGCACTTTCCTCCGTTTACTAATTTTGTTAACCACGTGGAAACCACGAGGTTGTTATCCTCTGTTTACTATTTCTTTGTTTCTGTTTCGGAACGTTATCGGGAACGTTACGTTATCTTATCAGCACGTGGCGCCCCAAGCGGTCAGAACAATGGCTTTGCCTCTATGGCTGCCGTCTGACCCTATGCTGTAGGGATACCGTGCTACCTGAAAACCTAAAACACCAAGCACTAACTAACTCGACCGTTCACTTCGGAAGTTCGCGGTAGAATGTAAGCTTACACGTTTGATCATTTCTCGGTCGACTGACTGACTGACACGTTTTAATCTTGTTTAAGCTTTGTGCTTCTTCAAGGATGATTTTTAATATATTTATTAATTGGTGCTTATAGCTTGGTTGGTTCGCGCGAGGATTAAGACCGGGTACCGCCGCTGTAGGCAGGGGTGTCAGAAGAATTGTATCCGCGACCGACAAGAAGAAGCAGATGGGAGCCGTGTGAACCAAGCTCGCCACTAAGTACAAGCTCCATGGAAAAACTGTTCCTTTCAGAATGTTTGGCCTTTATTGGTTTGTTTGGAAAATCGCGTGGAGGATAGCTGTGTGGCTGTGTCCTCACCTAGGATCAGGTATCATTGTGCAATGAGATTGGGAAACCACAGAAAACCAATCTCCCCCTGTCCTTGTTAATTTTATTCGACTCTTAAGGAGTGTATGTGGTGTATGTGTTTGGTTTGTGTATAGTATGTTAAATGAGATTCTATGTGTATGAATTGTGTTGGTGTGAGCGTGTTGGTAAAGTGTAATGTGTAATGATAAGTGTATGTATTTCTGTTTGTGTGTATAGGTGTGCATGTGTATTTAGGTGCGGAGTTGGGTAAATGTTTGGTTTATGCGGTTATTGTAGTGGGAAGTGGTAATGGCATATCCATATAATGAATTGGAAATTTGGCTAATAATTCGGATGGTTGCGCTTCTCTTTTCAGGGAAGACGTTGAATAGGGTCATGGGTATGAAGTGAATTAGGGATTTCATATCAGAGGAAAGGTCGTATGAAGGGATTTGTTCAGGAGTATATACTGGTTGGGTTTGATGGTAGTTGTTGGGAAATATGTTTCGGTGTGGGCATCTTGGTGAGAAGGCGGGGTGGGAGCCGCTACAGTTCGGGCATTTAGGTTCGGATATCTTGGGGCATGCAGTTGACCTGTGATTTTGTCCGCAATATGGACATGTATAGGATTTTTCGGGGCATCCGTTGTTGAAATGTCCGCTTTTGCAATATTTCGAGCAGTATTTCGACCAAATCGGGACGGAGTTGCCAGATCTTGGGATCTCACAATTTAACCGTTCACCCTCGATCTTAATACCGCTCGAAAGTGCTTCGGCGAACTTAAGGTTGATCTTCACCCTCGATTAATTTGATTCTGATTTGTTTTTTTTTTCAACTTAATCGTAGATTTCTACATGATGACTCTATAATATTTCCAAACCCTAACATAAATTGCAGTTTTCTATCATTATATCAATTGGCTGAGTTGCCAAGTTGTGTAAACAGTAATTTTATCAAATACCTATGCTATAACTTATAATACTAGTAGACCAAGTAAGCAAAGATATCTTTAACACCATCTTTATGTATAATACTTTACTGCTCTGCTGTGTCAGTCGGAATATAATAATTATCTAAACAATTTTATCCACAAAGAAATTATTGCTGCTATATCTGTGAATATCATATTACCATTTAATTGGTACCTCATATTATATTACATTTTTGTTGATAGTTAAAAATTAAATGATCTGGTATTATGTAATATTTATACTATCTCAGTCTTTATGGATTAATACATTTTACTATGTCTTCCTCTTCATCAAATTAGCTCATAATAGAAATAGCAAGCAATTTTACTTGAATTTTACAATGAATCATTTACTAGAATTTACAGTCCGTAAACAAAAAATCCTTTTTGATTCGCTTTCCGTATCAGTTATTTTTAATGGGACTGATTGTATTTTTCTTTTAATTTTGTTTAGGCTTCTTAATATCATAGTGAAAAGTAATCACATTTTTATCTCGAAAAAAAAAATATAACGATCACATCACAGCTACAGAGGGAAATTAATTACATTTACTTTTAAGTAAAGTGCATACTCAATTTTTAATTGTAATTAATTTGTTCCCAGCTCTGATATCTAATAAAAAGTCTATATTGTACCAAAGTATCGTTATATTATACGCGTTGACAGTACACGCAAAAATTTTAACAACGCATACATTTGCCTTTAGGTCCTGAACGTAAGAGAGTATGCAAAATATTCTTCATGAATACCCTAAATATTTCCGAGAAAACCATCAGAACTGTTGTGAAAAAGAACAACAACTGTACTGTCAAAGGCATTCAGGATGAAGATCTTAGAGGAAGACACAATAATCATCACCAGATTAATCCATCTCTACGACGACGTCAGGGATTCACGTCATTATTGTAGATCTCGTTCTAAACGCGAATATGTAGAAGGCGGTCTTACCATTGCTGCTTTACACCGAAATTGTGTTAATAAATGTGTTTCTGAGGATAAACAATATATTCCACATCAAATGCATGATCACATTTTTGTGATAGACTTTAATATCTCCTGTCAGCCCAAGAAAGACCAGTGTGAAGAATGTACATTCTCTAATAATGCTGACGATAAACCAAGTTTACAAGCGAAACAAAAACCAGATGAAAGAGAAAATTCTTTCAAGATCAGAAAAAGAAAAAGATAAACAAAAAGTTACTGAGATATTTATAGTTGCAGTATATGACTTGCAGGCTGTAATGCCTTGTCCACAGGACGAGGTCTCTAGTGTTTATTATATTTCGAAAGTAAATGTACTTAATTTTACAATTACCAGTTTGTGGCTCTTTTGTATTGAAGTAGCGATATATAGCGACTATATTATAATATACAATACATACAACACAATACAAAATATCAAGTTTTAAATTTTCAAGATTTTGGTTTTACATGGTAGATCAACAACTATTAGACGGTCCGGTCGGTAAGGAATAAACAAAAGATTAATAGATTTACTTACCGTTTAATTAAATGTAATCCTCTCCTACTATTCTTTTTAAAAGGCATATTGTCCGAATACTAAAACTAATTCTAATACTAATATAAAAATTACCACTAATACGTTATGCACTGTGGCGTACCCAGGGGGGTTTTGGGGGTTACACCCCCCTTCCCCAGAGCATATAAAGTAAAAAATATATAAAGAATAGTAGGAAAATAAGTAACTTGTCTTTCACATACAATACAAAAAATTGGAAAAACCAATGCCAGGGAATGGGAATCCACATAGGAAATGACGTAGTGTTCTCCCTGAACTTTGCGGATGACTAAGTCGTTTTAGTTCAAGATTCTTATGATCTAGAATTTATGATGAAGCGTCTATACAGAGAATATGTAAAATGGGAGTTACAAGTCAGCATGAAGAAAACAGAATATTTAGTTATCAATTCAGATGCAAGGTTTGAAGTGTTGATCGACGAGGACGTGGAAATCAAACAAGTGGAAAAATTTAAATATTTAAGTGCACTCATTGTTAAGAACGGCTTGGGACAAACCGAAATTAAACACCGAATTTATCAAGGACGTAAAATTGTAGGATGTCTGAACTCCTTATAGTGGGATCTCAACATTTCCAAAAGGAACAAAAAAAGAATAGGGCAAACCATGGTTGAATCAGTTCTTTGTTATGGCTCTGAAGTATGGACAATTAATGCAGACCTGAAGAGAAGATTGTTAGCAGTTGAAATGGATTATTTGAGAAGAAGTGCTAGAACATCAAGGCAGGAAAGGAAGACCAACGAATATATAAGAAATAAGATGAATGCTACAGAAACGGTCATTGACAGAATTGAAAGAAGAGGTTCAAAATGGTTTGAACACCTATTGAGAATGCCTGACGAACGTTGGCCCCAAAAACTTCACAAATTGAAGCCCCCTGGAAGAAGAAAAAGAGAGAACTTGACGCTCATGGAATGAAGGAATTAGAAGAGCGATGGAATCAAAAGGTTTGGAGGAGGAGCATGCCTTAAACAGGCAGGATTGGCGGAGAAGAACGGGAATACGGCGATAGCCGTGTCCAAAATGTATTGTATTTACAAGTTGGATTAATGTCAAACGTTAATAAACTTATTTTAACCTTCAATTGTGGCTTATTCCCATTAAAATAGTAATTACTTTAAAATGCCACAAGAAAATCGCTTCAGAACAATAGATAAGATTTAGATAAGAGAAGGGAGTGTTCCAAAAAGTGAGTGTCGTCAGTCTTACAGTGACCTCCCCACCTCTTTCGGAGTACGGTACGTGCCTCCACACTCCTTTCGGAGTATGGTACGTGCGACAGTCAAATGCACACAAGTAAGAGAGGGTGGTTTTAGTTGGTAGGCAGGATAATAAATACCTGAATCTTTGGCACTGCTATCTTTAGTACTTTAAATTAAACTAAAACCCAAATTTTAGGGACTCACAATGGAGGTAGCATAAAAAAATTTCAAAACCCAACCCTCAGAAAAATTGTGAGTACGCCACTGGTTATGCAAGGAGCACTATTGTTTATAAATACTAAAATAATGAACTAAAAACGCCTAAATAGTTTTGTAAAACTAAATAGGTTTTTTATAGATATATTACTTATAGAGTGTAAATTTTATAAAATCGTACTTTCAAAATAAAAGTTGCAGTATCTACTATTGTGTAACTCTGTAAGTTTCAGTATGACCGGTTCAAAATTCAAACCGATAACATTTATATTAAATTTTGTTATAATCTGCCAAAGTGTTGTACAAAGTAATTGATATGGCAACCCTGTTAGTATGAAGTTTAGTTTGAAGCGTTTCGAAGCCGAACGTAATGCTATCTATCGATGATAAATACTACCATTGTTTCAGATGGAGCCATCTCCCTACATTACAATTTGAAGGCGGCAGTTCAAGACATAATTCTTCTTTAACGAGATTTTTCATATGTTTAGGAAAAATATTTAACGTTTTATTGCAAATATTTTCCACTTTGAATTTGAGGGTTCTAAGAAGTTTTCTCTGACTAGAAATCTCCACGTGGCAATGTGCGCAGAGTGGGCGTGGTCTTCTTCGCTATTTTAATTTCTACGTTTTTCTGCAGAATTGGTTTCCACGTATTTGGGAGGGAGTCTTTGGGCATCATCTCTGGTGTTTAAATTTTTCGGATGTTTTTCGATCTCTATGGCTTCCCTGATTACACGTTTGGCCTAATTTCGATGTTGGCTAGCATTGTTGTTCCATTTAAGCCTGTTAAGACTTAAGTCAAAAGTCAGAAACGACGTTAAGTCTTTTCCTACAGTCCCCTCACATTATTGTAGAAAGTCTTATGAATATCTGCGACCGGACCTTAACGTACAAAAAATGTATGTTTGTTATGTTCACAAATGTAACAGTGAGAAGATACTGCCTGAGAAATCATGGTTGTATAGCGAAATTTTTCACAATGACTTTCATTTAAAATTTCAAATTCCAAGAAAAGACATGTATCATACCTGTTTTAGATATCAAAATGCAACTGAAAATGAACTGCATGAGAATTATGAACAACTTATCAACAGGAAAAATGCTGCAAGAGAATTTCAGGACAAAGCTAAGGCGAATGCTTTGGCAAACAAAATAAATTTCATTAAATTTGATTTTTTACATAAGAGATTTCAAAAAGATTCCCCAAAGTAAACCTTCAATTGTGGCTTGTCTAAAGGCCGGTTTTCACGCTACGTCTTATTGTACGTTTTGTTGGATAGGACAAATCCTATACAATAAAACGTGGCATGTAAACAGCAAAACGTACGTCTTGTCGAATCGAAATGAAATCCAAGGTCAGATCGTAGAAATGATGGGAGAATCATAGTTTTGCGAGAACTGATAGGATAAAACGTTACGTGAAAATACATGTTCAGACAAGTCGTCCGATCTTGACTTATTTGACGACTAGTTCCACTGCAGTTCGTTTCATTTTTCCCAAAAAAAGCCTAATAATGTCAGATTTGCGGCAATGCACCCACGATTTTCTCGGGGAATTTATTGAATTGTATAAAAGTTATGCATTATCCAACACTATTATGGATGGTCGCTCCAATTTTTTTAACAAATCCATATTTCCATGGTAATCACCTGTATTCTTTGTGGACGAAAAAATTTAACTAGTGTCAGGAATGAAACCCTCATCATTTCCAGCATGAAGAATAACATTTCGTAGTTAGTAAATCCAAGTTTCACCTAAAAATACTACTTGCCTCGGACTATCGGACGTTTTATTGTTCATGTATTTTCTTAAAAAATGCCACCGTTTTGAAACAACATTAGAGAGTTTACACAATACTTGGGTATTATTTGTCTTTTTATATCGAAAACATAAATGTTTCAGCACTCTCCACAAACTTGTTAAACTAATATCACACAGTTCCTTGTCTACTACACCCTAAAAAGGACGAGGATTGTACAACAGACGAAACAATCGAACACAAATTATTATTTAACATCCGTTCGCATGTTTTAAATAAAGATTTTTGCTGATTATTTATTTTGCTAAATTATTAAATAACACCAATACAACCCACGACCATCAATTAATTTTTAACGATAAACAGAAGTGTAATATGATGACAGGTTTGAATTTGATCTACTTTGTCGATAACAGTGTCGTTAACAGAAAGATATTTTTAAATAACATGAATCATTTTTCAATGATTGTGTGAATTTAAGAAATATATTACTATAGAATTTTTCATATAAAAATGATTGCACGTCATTCAAGATTTACGATGTCAGAACCCCACAGCGTTGCCAAAACATCAGAATAGTTAGTAAGTGAGGAATTTTTAAAATGTCAACTATTTGTCAAACTGTTGTATTAGCAGTAAATACACTTAGTTTAAAGACTACTGCAACACACTAAAATACATAAGAAAATATTTTAATACAAAATTATATATTCTAAATTTTAAACTTACCTCCTTGAGAATATTAATAGTAAAAATTTCCCGCCATTATTTCTTGTTCAAAATAATATATATCTTGTATGAAAGCTTATCAGCTTTCTACAAACTATAAAGCTGTTAATCTAAATTTAATATGTAATATAAATACAATTTATTAATATATAATATATTATGATCAAATTTTGTAAGAAATCAAAACATAAACAAAATTCTTACTCTGAAAAAGCGGCAACACTTTATACAATTTTGCGACACGCTGAACCGTCAAAAATTTTGAAGTATGTACGTATCAGTTGCGTACAATTGTCTAATATATTTAATTAAAATTATTATTCTGTGGAATATTAGACTTAAAGAGTTATTTCATAAAATTTATATTATTAATAATAACAAATGTTTTTGGTTATTTAATTAATATAATTCTAAAATTCCCAATATAATGATTATTACATTTTTCTGATTATTATACCATGTTGATGCCTAGGAATGCCTGCAATACCTGGGGCATGTTATGCGTAAATTATACAAGGGAAAATCCAGGGCAAGAGAAGTGTAGGAAGAAGAAGAATCTCATGGTTGCATAACTTGAGGGAATGGTACGGATGCACATCAATTGAACTATTCAGAGCAGCAGCATCTAAGATCAGAATAGCCATGATGATTGCCAACCTCCGTCGCGGAGATGGCACGTGAAGAAGAAGAAGATGCCTAGGAAAGATCAAGCAGTTCCGTATGAGTTTCGTATTATTAGCTGTGTTAGAAAAATTTGAACTCTAAAGTTGATGTTCTGGAAATTTTAAATATAAGTGACGTCACTTTATATAAATTGTGACATGCACGCATTTTTTTATGAAAAATACTATAAACAGATGTTAAAGTGTGTATAAACGAGATTACAATTATTATGACACATGGTACTCCTTATTTTTTAAATAATATGTTCTTGTAAAGGCATAACTTTGATTTTTGGGTAAACCTACATTATACGATACGTTAGAAGAAATTAAAATCCAAATCAATGAAACACCGAATGGAAGATCGCCAAAAATAGTGCAATGTCGAAGATTTTACAGGTATGCAAATTAATCGATTAGGACGAATGTACATTAGCCCACAGGAGGTCATTACAGGCACTTAACAAAACTTTGAAAGATATTCTCAATCAAAAACATTTTTGGTGGAGCCATGATTCTATTATCAGACTGATCCTTATTTAATAATTATTTGCCAATTAACTACTGCAGACGAACTAAAGGCATGCCTAACACCATCCAATTTGTGGTGCCATGTAAAGGTGCTGCAAGTAACAAATCTCTACTGGCTTCCCTCCTTATCGAGTATTGGGTGCTTTTGCGTTTCTTAGCCAACAGTGAAAGATGGCCGATTGGCTTGATCAGCGCAATATCAAATATATATTAGTATGAAATATTCCATTAAAATATCAGCAATTACTGGATAGAGTAGAGATTAATCACTTGTATGTAATATTCATATAAAAAAATAAAATATGTATGTATATTCAACTCCATTGACTCTAGTCCCATTTGTTGGTTAAAATTAATTACAAAATTATCAATTTGCTTTTTAAGATTTTTGTTTAAGAAACATCACAATTATGTATCATTATTAAAACGGAAAAAATTTTACTTTTTAGTTTCTTTCTTCTACACATTATACATCGAAATAGAACCACCACTTCATTGAAATGTTTTTCTGTTTTAGCCGCCCAAATGTAATTTGAAATGAAACGTCTGCGTGTGGATGAGACTGTGAAAGAAGGTAGTGAACCTCCATTGTCAGGCAGTGGCATCAGCCAAGGTGGAGCCCTCTATCACCAATCGCTACCCAACGTGGTAACAGGACCATTGTCTTATTCAAATACTCCAGGAAGTACAGTGAAAGTAGTAAGTGAAGGCATGCAATCAGGATTGTATCCACCGACTCCACCTGTCAGCTATGGTCACCCGTTGCCTGCTGCTACCACTCCCCATTCTCTAAAACCACCAGCAATGTCCATCCCAGTTGGTGGACATTCACAACTACGAACAGCAGGGGGTTCCCCCTCAGGTGCTGGAATGCAGGAGTCGGCACAGCAGCAATCGCCCAATACTACTAATTTTCAAAGGTTAAAAGTTGAAGATGCCTTATCCTATTTGGATTTAGTAAAATTCAAGTTTGGTGCTAAGCCTCAAGTTTACAATGACTTTTTAGACATTATGAAAGAATTTAAAAGTCAAACTATTGATACACCTGGAGTTATTACAAGAGTATCAAATTTATTTAAAGGATTTCCCGAGTTGATTGTTGGTTTTAATACATTTCTTCCGCCGGGATATAAAATTGAAGTGCAGCGTAATGATCAAGGATATGCTTTTCAAGTATCAGTTAGTATGCCTAGTCCAACTGGTAGCATAAATTCAGGACCTCAGGAGCATCGTTCTGCAATGATTCTTAAAGGTTCTGGAACTATTAATGTGTCTGGCCAGCAAGCACCATCTACACAACCACTATCTATTACGCAGCATATGACTCCAGTTACTCCTCAAGCTCCTCAACAACCACAACAACAACCACCTATTGTTCATCACACCCCACCATATGGAGGTAATGCTGCTCCACCTCTGTCTTATGGGTCATTAACACTATCAGCAGCTCAAGCTGCAGTAACTCATGCTCTTCAAGGACGTACAGATACTCCACAAAACCAACCAGTGGAATTCAATCACGCTATCACCTATGTTAATAAAATAAAAGTAAGTATATAGTTATATTATTTCAAAGTTATAATTAGATATTAGAAAGATCTATACTTCATCTAATTTACTTACCGTTGCACGTCATCCGCGTCATAGCCCGTGAGGTCACATAATACCAACGCGAAATATTTAGGCGGTAGTTGTGTTCTTATTTGGAATCACTTTACCGAGTACAATGGCATTACAGCCACTAGACATATTTTATTATATACGCGTAGAAATAATATTTAAAGATTTCTATTAATGTTAACTTAAAAAAAAATACACAATAATATGTTTTATTTAATTTGTATAAATGCATTATAAAGCGTTTTTATGAAGAACATTTGTTCGGAACACACTGTAACTGTAATCGAACAAAGGTGAAATTTTGGCATAAATTGGTAACACTTATTTGACAGTTGCGGTGTTGACACTTTTTGTACTTTATTATTTTAAATTTTAAAGTGAATACCTCTTGTTTTATATTTTTACCTATTTAATAAAATCTGTTCTTTTTTAGAACAAAATTAGTGTGTTTTATTTCAAAAATGTCACGTAAGAATTTAAAATAGTCGTTGTAAAGAGTATAATAATAATTATGTGACCTATTTGATTTAAAATGGATTCAGGATTTTTTTATACTTTGGCAACTATGTCAACTTCGATCTCTGACGAAGATAATGACGTGCAACGGTTTGTAAATTAGATGGACTGTATTTATATGGAAAAGTCTGTCAAACATTTCATGGTTTTTATTAACTTTTGGCTCGTCATTGTTTTCTATAAACAACCGCCAGAGATGGAAAATTACATTTTTTGCTCTAGAATTTTCTAATTTTCAGGGAAACCATCAAAAGATTATGAAAAACCTTTACTTTTGTTGTTAACGTTAAAATAAATAAATAATTGATTGAGATATTAGCTATAAACATGTTAATATTTGCAATAATAGCCGTGACACATAACATAGCGATACTTACTTACTTTCTGTGGCCTACTTTGATTGTGCTTGCAGTGGGTCACTCCACTCCGCAGCCAGTTTAAAGGTTTCCACATGGAGAAAGCTAATAGTAGGAGAGCTGGTAAACATTTTTGGGTAGGTATTTGAGGCATTCTGAAAATGTTTCAGATACCTCTGCCACAATCTCCTAATTGAGTCATGGCTATTGAAATGCACAATTTCAATTTTAAAAAAATTATATGTTAAACATTTAAAAAGCTAACTATGAAAGATCTTCATAGAACGGGAAAATCTTAATACTCTAATAACCCGTAAAGCTTAAACTTTTTTATATAATAAGTAATTAACAAACGTGACAAAATAGAATCTATATATTAAAACAAGTTTAAAAATAAAAAATTTCTTAGTTATAAAAATGGAATGTGAAATTGTATAATAATACATAAATATTACGCGGCAAAGAACTAAAAATATAGTTTAAGTTTATTTAGTTCAGAAGTCGAAGTACAAACAACTTTGTTCAATGAAATGGTGGACAAATCGTCATTTTTAGGAAAGACAAACTTGTATTCATGAATTTTATTTAAAAACTTTACAGTGTAATTATAATCTTGGTCAATATTTAATAGCAGACCAAGAAAGTTTTACTAGGTATACTTTTTCGAAGATAACTTAACCACAATAAAGATATTAATTTTTGGTTTAATTTAATATTTTGTTTTTGACGTCCTATGCTCATCTAGAGTCATTTCATCACTATCCGAGTCTGATGAGTGTATATCTTCATAATGAATTCGTGTAATACTACTAATTAATGGTATTAAGAAATACTTAAAAATAAAGCAGAAAGAAACAATTCTAAAGGTAAAAACAAATTATAAAAGGATACATTCATTTGATTGCCTCTGTGAGTGAGGATCTTTCTTATTTTGCGACGGATTTAAATGTGGGATGTCAATGGTACCAATTTTATAGTGGCAACATTCTTGAACACTACATGTCAAGCATAAGTTTCTTGCCTCTAGTAGATTATAGGAGTAACAACTTCTCTTATAGTCATTGTACCTTTGAATGTTTTGAAATCTGTAGCGGATTCTTCATTTTCAATTTTTTAAATTTCTGAACCAGAAACTGTACATGTGTACATATGACATAAAATACCCTTATAATTTTGTTGAGGTTCTTTAATTAAACTATTAGTTATCTAAATCTTTTTCTTGGGCTACTAAATTATCTGCTGTCCTTTTCAAATATCCCCCAATACCTTCTGGTATCTCTTTGCTTGAGATTTTTACTTCCTTTAATCTTAAAACCGTTAAAATTTTCCTTTTCAATACTTGCCTAGAATTTTTATTTTTAACGATTCTTCTTGACCTAATTGATTTTACCAAATTTTCACACCTATATTTTTTACTACATCTCCAGAAATAGAATGAACAAATCTCTGCTTGTCCTTAAATGTTCTTTGTAGTTTTCCTTTAACTGTTGCTCAAGCACTTCCCCAAATTACTTGTTTCCGTTTTACTTCAGGAGTAACCTGCCCAATGAGAATTTGGCGAACATTTTTAGTACGGATAGAGTGTAAGGACCTTTTTTCTTTAATCTTTCATACCTACAAAAACTAACATTATAGTTTTTAATTTTCATATTAATGCCTTTGTAATTGAAATTATGAAATTTATATAATATTTATTACCTCTCATTATTTTTGTTAAGATTTAAATTATTTAATAATTAGATAATACCTAATTTGTCTTTTAAAGCTCTATTTATGTTTTCAGTCTTTCCACATTTCTTCATACTATTTGTTTTCCTTTTAAAGACTGTCGTGATCACCCAGGCTGTGGATTTTGTTGAAATATTTCATGCAAATTCCCCAAGAACTTGAGTGGATGGTGAAGTTCATTAAACTGAGCCGAAAGTCTTTCTCTTCCTTTATAGCGCAGTACGATTTTTTTACTCTTTTTCTCGCCAACATTTTCTAATCTTTCTTTGCTCTCGTTCTGATAATTCATCAATTCTCTTTACGTGTCTCGCTTCTTTTCTGGCTCTATATCGCTCTATTATAGCCTTCCGTTTTTCTTCTTCATGTAATGCCGGATTATTTTTTCTCTTAACTTACGCATCGCATTTTTATCTTTCCCTAAAAAAACTCTTCTTTTTTCATTATTTTTCGCCATATTTGCCATTTCTACAAACTGTCAGTATTATATAGGATATTAAATTAATAAATTGTATGTTTATTTTTTAGAAAATATGTTATCAAGATAATTTTATAAAAATTTAATCAAACCTCATTTATTTAACTTTTTCTCACTTTCATTTAGGAAAGTTTTAATACACTTTATTTAAGTGTAATATTATATTTATTTTTTCTTATTAAACCTTATTTTTGCTTAAAGGACATCACATTGTACATTTTGAAAGCCATGGCCCAATACAGATATGCAGACCTGGCTGGAGGGTAGCGGACATTTAACAATGCCTAAATTACCTAGCTGGAGGATAGCAGACATTTAACAATGCCTAAATTAAAAAACACTAAACATTTTTATTACAAATAATATCTTTGAGATAGTTTGTAATTTTTTTGAAAGTAAATTGAAATATTCAAAAATAAAGAAAATAAACAAGCCAGGTGATTTGCGAGTGATTACACTACCAGATGATTGCAAAACTATTACAATACAAAAAATATGATTGAGACAAGGCTAAGACAGTTCATTTTGCTTAGATTTGGACAGGGTATTTTTTAATATTAAAAATAAATATTCTAAAAGACAGGTCATTTTGGTTAGATTTTCTACCTGCCAGGTGATCAAAAAAATACGCGTGTGTGTGGATAAAAAGTGCTATAGCTAAGTAGCAGTGTGAGAGAGTCTCAAAATTTTGAAGTATTTATTATATATTTCAGATTTCACAGATAATTTTTTTATATTTTTTTTGTACATAGAGTAATTCTTATATATTATTCACTTACCTTCGTTGGTTTGTTTACTTTTTAAGTGATAACCTAGTAATATAGTTAGTAGATATCTTTTATTATTTGTGGTGCTGTACACTCTCACCTATCAACAAATCGTAAATTTTTAATTTTTCAGGTAATTAGTAGAATAATAAATTTAATAAATTGTCATTAATGAAGTAATATTTTGGTCCAAGAATTCTTTTAATTTTTATTAATTTTAATTGGTTATTATTATGGTTTTTATTAATGTTAATCATCATGATATATATTTTTAAATTTATCTTCGAAGTGAGTTTTACTAAAAACATTATTTTATGGTATGTTTCACCTCTTTCTTTAACAATATTGAAAATAATTTCCAAATATTTTTTGCATATTGACGAAAAAGGAGAAATTTTGTCTTTCAGTAATATTAAGAAAAGCGTCGTTATGTAACTCTAAATTTTTATGAAAATCCGTTTCTGGTTAATCTTCAAAGTCACGTAATTTATTAAAATATTTTTTTCAGCAATTACGATTATTATAAACAGTAGACAAACTTTTATTTATTTTTTTTAAATTTCTGACTCTTGAATAGAAATTTTGTACTTTTTCTAAAGATTTCTCTAAAACTTTTTTATCCAATTAACAAAGCGTTTGATGTTTGGTGTCTTTTTAGCATTTTTACCACAAAAAATACAATTTTTTTGTTTAGATGGGGAGTTTCTTGAATATTATCATCCTCAGTAACATTCACTTGATCAACTTAAGATAAACTTCAGCTGTAAATGTGCATGGTTCTGCTGTAAATACAGATTGAGTAACTTCATATTTAGTCTGGTCAAGGGATTGATTTCTCTGGTAATGCAATATCTGTAGAAACAATTAAAAAAAAAAAGAAAATTAAAGTTAATACTTGAAGTCTTAAAACAATAAAATTTTATTAATTAATTTAGAATTTATGGAAATAAACTTGCAAAATAAAAACAGTTATTAAATTTCTGTGGTAAAATTCTAAAGATTCTAAAGGGATCTTCGGTATTATAGCAGGTAATTGTTGTGTTCATGTAGATGTTAGAGCTATTGTATTTAGTTAAAATATATAATAATAACAATAATACAGTAAGTATCTTATATTCCTAATATTTATTATAGTTCGTGAGTTTAATATATTACTAAAAACAAAATGTAATTAATACAATACCTTCATTATATTTTTTTATAATTGCCAAAAAAGTTTTATAACAATTACTATGATCGTTATCTTCAAGGTTAGGATTCACGGGTAAAATAACATCATATACATATAATACAAATAGACTGATCGTTGCAATACAGAGATGCAGGCTTTTTGTTAGTTTTCTATGTTATATTTTTTTAAAATGTAAACTCATTTTAAAAACAATAAATTTCTCTCTCTCTCTCTCTCTCTCTCTCTCTCTCTCTCTCTCTCTCTCTCTCTCTCTCTAATTTACGACAGTGATTACCATTTGCAATGCATCGCCGTCTGGACAGATCATCAGCATTTGAATGACTTCTTCCAGTCCGGTATTCGACCTGTTCTAACTTTCTGACTGTTATATTATTTTTTTGCAATTTAGCGAATGTGACCTTCGTCGCCACCATTCCAACGTCTGGGATCGCGTCTCTTCGGCATCGTGTCACAAACTATTTTCCGTACGATTTCCTCCAGACATTTATCGTTTTATACGTCGCCTTCAGTGGTTTGGACTCGATAGCTACGTGAAGCTTGACTAGCTACTTCGTGTTCCAAGGCAATGTGTGTGTGTGTGTGTGTGTGTGTGTGTGTGTTTGTGCATTATTGGCTTCGGAGTGTCTGTCCATTCGCCATCATACCTTTTTGGAATTATTTTGTATTTTTTGTTCGGAATCTCTAAAGCAGTGCTCCTTACTTTCTTCTCGTTTGCTATACAATCATAGTCCTGCTCTAATTTTACAAAGAAATATTTCCTATATATCTAATTTTACAATAATTATACCTTAGATTTTTATTTCTCTTATAACATATTCAGCTTGTTTTGAATTATTTCCTTTTGTTGTGTGTTTTTTATTTTTTCTTTTTTTATATATACATATATATACACACATATATTTATTTGTTTTTTTTTCTTATCTTTTTATCTTATATAATTTGGGATTTAGACTAGGATACAATTTGACGCTCAGGGGTCGATCAGAGCATTTAGACGAGACAGGTGGACATCGGATAGACTTAGGGCTTTGTAAGCACAAAGGGAAAAAACATAGGCTATAAACTGAATCTAATACATAAAATATGTTTATACAAAATTTGATAAATATTACAATTTTCTGAACTTAATAATTGGGTTAGGTTATATGGTTTAGTGATTTTGGTTATTTCTTCACTTAATACTTTTACACCATTACTTATTTTAGAACAGCCTAATATCATGTGCTCTGTTGTACCTTCTTCTCCGCATGGACAATTAGGAGAATCACTTAATTTTATTTTATATTTATACTGCGGAGTTAAAACATGGTTGAACCTTAATCTGCACAATACAGAGAAAAACCGCTTACTTCCCGACAGTCTTGAGAACCAAGATTGGCTAGGAGGCTCGGTAACTATGTTTTTATAAAATTTTCCTTTTGGACTTCTTCTATACATTTCTCTCCATTCTGTTAGTAATATGGGCTTTACGTGGCAAGCAATTTCATTGTGAGGACATTTATACTTTAAATATTCTCCTGTTCTACTTCCTATTTTAGCTTCTTCGTCTACTTCTTCATTTTCTTTTATTCCACAATGCCCTTTAATCCAAACAAGTGATACATTAATCTTTTGAGATTGTAGTTAATGAAGTTTAGTAATTATTTTGGTAAAAATATAATTACTATTGACCTGGTGGATATTTTTTATTTTGATAACAGCACTTTTACTATCTGAACAAATTGCAAATGATTCTTCTGTAACTTTCATATTACTTATATAAAGAAGAGCTTCTAATATGGCGATTAATTCTGCCGTATATATTGTTAGTTTTTCATTTAATTTATAAGATTTTTTAATGTTATTATGTGAATCAAATATAGCATAACCTACTTTATTGTTACTCTTTGATGCATCGGTGAATATATAGCGACATCTGGGAAGATACTTTTCTAAATCTTGCTTAAATATGTATTGTCTAATTCTTGGGTGAAATTTTGAATAATCTTGGAGAAAAACACAGTTAATTGGATGGATGTTGTAAATATTTATACTATATAATGGATCTATATCTGAAAAGCGTATTTCTTCTATTACGTTATGTATTACATAATATGACTCTGTAATAGTTAAACTTTTTTTCAACTTCCAATAACTGTGGGTAAGATCCGATGTTAACAGTATATTAATTTTTTGGACTAAGTCGCTTTTTTGGAGCTTAATTTAGCTATAAAATTGGAAGCTAAAATCTTTCGGCGATATTTTAGTGGAGTTTCCGCTACTTCTGCAAATAAAAAATCAATTGGTGTACTTTTTAAAGCCCCTAGGCATAGTCTTAGACACTTATTTACTACGTGGTCTATTTTTTCTAGTTGACTTTTTGAAGCTTGGTCGTAGAAGAAACAACCATAAACCAGTATTGACCTAATGTAGGATTTGTACAGAAGGATTGCTACATTTGGATCTGATCCCCATTTTGTTCCACATACTGACCGTAAGATGTTAATTCCTTTTTCTGTTTTCTTGATTAGATAATCTATGTGATTTTTCCATGTCATTTTTTTATCTAGATGCATTCCTAGGTATTTTACTGATGCACATACGCTATACTTTGTTGTATCCAATGTTAATTCGGTTGGAATGTTTTTTCATTTTCTCGTGAAAATGCAAACTTCTGTTTTTTTCCTGGAAATTTTTAGACCATTTTCATTACACCATTTATTGAGGTTCTTATAAGCTATATTTAATTTTTTGCACCCTTCTTCAATATATTGACATGGTGAATATATACAAATGTCATCGGCAAATTGTATAGAAATGGTCTCAGATTTAATTTTACATTCCAGATCTGCTGTGTATATTAAGTATAGTACAGGGCTTAGTATACTTCCTTGTGGTAACCCAATATTGGTCGTTTTAGGCCCCAATATTTTATCATTTATATTTATTGAAACTGTTCTATCGGAATATAGTAATCTGATACGTGAGGTCAAAGCTTGAGAAATTCCCATTTTTTTCCATTTTTTCACAGAGAATGTCTAATATTACATTATCATATGCTGATTCTATATCTACAAAAATTGCTGGAAGTGATTTGTTGTTAGTAAAAGCGATATTTATATCACTTACTAGGTTGAACTGGTTGAACATCCTCTTCTGAAGCCAAACTGTAATTTAGGTAATTTTTTATTGTTTTCAAGCCAATGAACTAGTCTGACTTTGATCATTCTTTCTAAAGTTTTTAAGACACAAGAAGCTAGAGAAATTGCTCTATATGAATCTGGATCTTCCGCATCTCGATTTGGCTTTAGAATTGGGATTGCTGAATATTCCTTCCAGCTTGTTGGAAATTCTGCCCGATTCCATGTTGTATTTATTATTTTGCGAAAAATTTCTATACTTGATTCTGACAATCTAGCGAGCATTTTATAATAAATGTTATCAACTCCGGGCGCTGTATTAGTGTTAGTTTTGAGGCTTTGTTTTATTTCCATACTTGAGAATTCCCTATCTATATCATCCGTGCTCAGTGAACTAATCAGCCGAATATTTGTTTCCACCCAACTTGGAGCAATTTTATTGAAGAACATTTCTACCCACTCCCCTACCTGGATCCTATTTTTTGGAGGATTAAATGTATTTTTTATTTTCTTTATATATTTCCATATATCTTTTATAGGTGTGTTTCTGTTAAGTTGTTTACAAAAATTTTGCCAAGAATCTTTTTTGCTTTGTAATATTATTTTTTTGCGACTGCTACTGAATTTTTATATTTTAAATAGTTAGTTAAATTTGACTGCCTTTTGTAAAGCAAAAAAGCTTCTTGTTGACATTTAATGGCATTTGCACATCTCTGATTCCACCAAACTTTGCTAAATTCTGATTTGATCTCTGTTCTCTTCTGTGGGATTGCTAGTTTTGTAGCATGATTTAGTGACTCTATAAAACTTTTATAAGATCTTTCGTTATTACTTTCATCTAATTGTTCATATACTATCTGAGAGAAAAGGGACCAGTCAGCTTTATTTAAATTAACTTTGTTTTTACACTTAAAGTATACTTGAGTAGTATTAAAATGTTTTTCAATTAGAACAGGAAAATGATTTGAAGTACCGAATGGTATAATATCAGTTTTCCAATCACAATTTAAAGTTATATCTCTAGAACATATTGTTATATCTACAGCAGATTTATTATTACTTCCAAATCTAGGTATTAATGTTTCGCTTCCTGTATTTAAATAATTTAAGTTACACTCCTCTATAGCACCGAAAAGCCTTGAACCCGAGGCAATAGCGAGCGCTTCATCTAGAACTCTCGATCTTGTTAGTCGTAAAGCTTACTTTAATTAACTTTCTTCCAACCGCACTATACGAGCAACATCTGTTTTAAACTCTTTCAAATGTTCACTTGCTCGTTGAATTCTACTTCTTAGTTGTGCTTTGTAGACTTGTAAATTGGCATCTCCGTAACGTTTGTCTAGTCGAGTAAACAAGGTCTGGTAACATTTTATTTGTCCCTTAGGAATCGATCATAGGATATCCGCAGCATCACAGCAGCGTGACAAACAGCCTTTTCTTGTTCTGTCCAATAATTAGCTGTCACAATAGCTTCAAATTGTTTAAGATATATGGACCAAGAAGACTTCTTATTAAATGATGGCAATTTGAATCTCATATGATGTGTCGTTTCGTCTCTAAGTTATTCTTATAACATATAACAGGTGGTAGCACTTTTATGTTGGTTATCATGGTCTCTAATTGTTTGATTTTCTCTTTTATTAGTAGTAGTAGTAGTAGTAGGTAGTATTTTTTTTATATTGTACATTAAATTAAATACTTGTTTCAGAGATTATTTGTTTAAACAATCTATTCTGTCATTAAAAAATGCATTTATTTCTTTGGTATAAACACAATATTTTTTATTAAACGGTTATAATTTATTTTTGAATTTTATTTATCCATGAGCTTACTCTGAGTATTGGCTTTGTATTTCTGTTGTTTGAATGACGTAAAACTCCGAGATTACTTATTAATTTGAGCTAGCCCAAGAAGAGTTTTGATCTATTAAGAAAATTAAAAATAAATATAATTATAATTTTGCATAATTACATTAAGAAAATAAGTAGAATCAAAACAATTGTCGCCCAACCTGTGTGGCAAAAACAGAAACACCAATACCCAGACAAAGTGTACTGGAAAATATATATACTTTCTTACAGGATTTTTCTAATTTTTTTTCTCTGCCAAATTTCGACAAATTTATTTTTGATTTTTATTCAAACCTTTTTCGCTTTGAATAATTTTTTTACATAACCAGATATTTTAATTTGATCAACATTCGTGGGGAAGAGGGAAAGATAATATTGCAATTGGGTTGTACTTTCACATTGTATAGTCCAGAAAAAGGAAAGAAAATGGAAACAAGAAACAACAAAAGACAAAAGGAGACCGAAAAATGTTATAGCCAGGAAGAAATAGAAAATGTAGACGAAGAAAATAGTATTGCAGAAACAACAATCAAGGAGAGTGGCACAGAAATGTTACAAATGCTACAAATACAGGAAGAAAACAGTAAAATACAGGAAGAAAACAGTAAAAGACAAGCAGAAAGAATAGAAAAACATATAGACGAAAACATTAAACAACAAGATCTAGGTTTTAAACAAATGGAACAGAAACTAGAACAGCATAAAGAGGAGGTACAATTGTATTTACAACAGGTGAAACATGAAGTAGAGCAGAAAACAAAGGAAATTAGCCAAAATTTAGAAAAACATACCAAGAAAATACAGAAATTGGAGAAACGTGTAGAAGATAGAGATGAGGAAATAGAGGATAGATTGGAAAAATTAGATAAGAAATTATTGGAAGTAAAAACACAACATAATACTGGAGAAAGAAGACAAGTGATTATACACAGTGGAGCAGAAAGTAAGGTCCAATTTGGCGGGGATATAAAGAAACAACACCCAGTTAAGGATATGATAAGGAATTATTTTAAGGAAGACGCAGCATTATGGTTCGAGAGTAAGCAAAATGAGTTACAAGATTGGGAAGATTTTGAAAGGAAATTTTTGAGGTATTATTGGGGAAAAGAAAAACAGATGGTCGTCAATAGTGAACTACAAAATGGGAAATATGGGAAATTATAATTTAAATTATAATTATTCGGAAGAACAGTTAGTTGAATTGATAGCAAGACAATTTTACCATGCAATGGAAGACTATGTCACATTGCAAGAATATAGAGACATAGACAGTTTATGCCAGTTCTTAGCTGTAAGAGAGGCCCGAAAAAAAGAAAGAAGGAAAGGTAGGCAAACGGAAAACAATGGGAACAACCAAACAAACCGCACACTCAACTACAGACCGGCTCGTACTTGACAATCCTTACCGATACAATGGATATAGAGATAATGGAGGACCAAGATATCCAAATAATATTAATCAAAATAGATATGAACAGAATAGAAATGAATATCAACAAAATAGAGTTCAAAACAATGGGAGAAATTATGACAGTCGACCATATCAGCCAAATCCAGGACGGGAATATTTTAATAGAGGAAACCAATATAACAACAACAATGGACAAGGAAGAACACAAAACAGAGAAATAAACAACCTACGTTTAATCAGAGAAGGAGAAGATGAACAAGGACACCAAGAAATAGACAATGTGGAAGTGGAAAACAATAGAGCAGGGCCGTCTTTTCGGGAGGGGCTCACTAAAAACAGGGATAAAATTGAATTTGGGAATATATACTCACCCTAGGGAATTTATCACTTTAGTGGGAAAAAGGATTGAATACGGCCGAAATAATTTGGTTATGTTACATGGATATATTAAAAATAAAAAGGTTAATATACTTTTGGACACTGGTTCAGAGGTATTATTAGTTAATAAACAATTGATAAATGATTTAGGATTAAATTCTCAACAGTATAATATTTCTCGAATAAGGTTAGTGAGTGCTAATTCAAAAAAAATTTCGACTACGAATGAGGCTATTGTTTTGACATTGAGATTCAAAAGTAAAGAATATTGGATAAATTGTTTTATAATTGAGGACATGAAATATCATATTGTCATTGGAGTCGATGAATTAGACAAGTATGGAACAAACATTAATTTTTCAAACAAATATATAAAATTTGAAGAGGACATAATGGAAAAAGGTTTAGAGGAGGAAGAAGAAGAAGACGCAGGAAATGAAGTAGATGTTTTGACAACACATATTGAATCTAAGGAAATGAGAAGTGTGGCATCTCAAACGATGGACACAGATGAAAGAAAAAAGGGGAAGAAGAGGAGGAGAAGAAATAGGAAGAACAGAAGTATAACGCCGACACAGTAGGATAAGTAAATTTGTTAATTAATGTCTTAAGCTTTTGCAAAGTGTATTTGCTTCTTCAAGATATGCTAACATAAATTTTTTCAGTAAATACAAATCTTCAAATTTGGCGCCATTTTTTTATTACAGTTGACAAATTACGTATTTCATAATATTCTATAAAGTATGCAAACATTAAACAGTCGAAAACAGTTATCAACAATGTAGAATATAATTAACAGACGAGTGTCGTTCTGTCTTGAAATGAATTAAAATGAAATTTTTTTTAAATAAAATTCTCAAAACTAAACTAAACCTTCATAAAATTAAAGCATCTCTCTCTAGTTCAGAACAATGTCTCTCTCTAGTTGTGGAGTATTGGTCGCTTATGTGTTTCTTGGCCGAAAGTGTAAGATTGCTGACTGACAGGGTCAGCGCTTCTTCTTTCTTGTTTTTTCTCTGAATAAACTGTGTACTATTTCCTTCTATTATCTTCTATTTCTTGCTCTGTTTTTAATTTCACCCCATGTTAGTCTAATTTTTTCTAGTTCTCTCGTTATAGTTCTTTTCCAGCTGTTGTCTGATCTACCTCTATGGTTGGTACTCAAGTGCTTGTCTGGTTATGTTGCTTTCATCTTCTTCAAAGTATGGCCAATCCATTTCCATTTTTCCACTTTAATGTAGTAGTTAAATACACACAACGCAAAAGTCTAAGGATATTTTAATAATTTGACAATACCTATGACAGAAATTTCATGACCATATAAATTTGCTTGTACTATAATTGTTGATACAGACACTCACTTCTTATCAAAAAAAATTGTAAAACTGATAGCAATACGTGTTTTAGAAAGTTTTTTATAAGGGACAAAAAAATCGACATTTTCATGCTTTGTTTATTTTTAATTTTAGTCACTTTATACCATTCTTGCTTAATGGGTGAGTTAAAGATATTGTTTTTTTACCATGCAACGACAACATTTAACGTTGGACGAGATGAATAGAGCCGTGAGCCTCCTTCAATCTGGTATGCGACAAACTCAAGTTGCTGACCAGCTGGGTGTCTCCCAAAGCGTCGTAAGTCGTTTGTGGCGTCGGTTTAGAGACACTGGGAGTCCAGCTGAGCAATATCCAGGACGTGGTCGCTCTACAACCGTGGCTCAAGACCGATATTTAATTTTAAATGCCAGAAGGCAGCCAACAATCACAGCACCCGAGCTGGTTAATGAAATACAGCTTGCACATAATGTAAAAATTAGCAGCAGTACTGTGAGGAATCGTCTTCATGAAGCCAATCTTCGTAGTCGGCGACCACTGAGATGTCTATCTCTATCTAGAGGCAATCACGCTGCAAGATTAACCTGGTGTCAAAAGTTTCAGAATAGGACTAGCAATGACTGGGCCACAGTTTTGTTTAATGACGACTCTAGATATGGATTTCATCCAGATTCTTGTCGGACAAGAGTTTGGAGACAACCCGGAAATGAAGAACGATTACGACATCTTCAAGAAGTGTATGCATAGAGAGGTGGTACATTAATGGTATGGGGCGGAATCATGATTGACCGAAGAACTGACCTCATTTTCCCACTTGGCTTTCTCACAAGTCAGCAATATTTGGACACTATTCTTGAACCTGTTGTGCGCCCGTTTGCTGCTGCTGTTGGAGAAAATTTTTACTTTATGCAAGATAACGCTCGGTCACATGTTGAGCATATTGTAACAAACTGGTTGGATAACGAGGTTAGTGATGTATTGCCGTAGCCAGCACAATCATCGGACTTGAATCCCATTAAGCATGTATGGAACACGCTCCAACGAAGAATTACTCCACATATGGGCAATATCTACAATGAGTTTCAATTAAAAGAGCTTTCAATTAAAAGAGAGAACAATGGACACAACTACCTCAAGCAGACATTAACAATAGGATTCGGAGCATGAACAGTAGATGTAGAGCTGTGATAAACCAACGTGGTGGCCATACTTTATTTTAAGTTTATATTTCGTATGTTTGACATTTTATGGTGGTAAGTGAAACATGGGTGATTTGCAATATATTTTTTTTGCTTTAATTTTCTGTTTTTTTTTTGCAATTTATGGTTTTTGACATACAATTTTGACAACAATTTAAACTACAAATTTTGTATTACTTTTTTTAAGTCGAATACAGATAAACAAAATACTTCTATTTATAAAAATATCCCTAGACTTTTGCGTTGTGTGTATATGTTAGTTTGTTTTGTTTTTTTCCCATAGTTTTGTATTAGTATTCTGTTGGGCCAGTATATTTTCAAAATTTTTATATAAGATTTTTACAAAAACAGTGTTTTTTAGTTGTGGTTTCGTCCTGTTTTTATGTTTCTGCTATGTAAAGTAGTATACTTTTGACGCAACTATTAAAGATTTTAATTTTTGATTGGTTCTGATATTTCGTTTTTAAAGTGTGAAATGCACGTTGAGCCGTTAATATTCTTGTCTGTATATCCTTTTTACAACCCCCCGTTCCTTTCCATGACTGATCTCAAATATATGAACTTGTCTACCTCTTCTTCTTCCTTACAGTTTATCATTATTTTATTATCTGGATGGTTATTATTTTTTAAGAGTTTGGTTTTCTCTGTATTCAGAGTCCAATGGTGTCCGAGTACTGTGCAAATTTGTCAATTTTTTCCTGTCCACTTGTCAATTCTTGTTTGCATATGTTTTTCTCTTACGTTACCTAAGTGTTCCAATTTGACTTGTATCCTGCGTAGAAGAGTTTAATAAAGTTAATGATTTTCAGTGGTATCCCATATAATCAAAACTATAAAAATCTTCTTGGGACATTTCACAAGTCTCTTTGACCTAAAGTTAGAAGGAAACTATAATTAGTAAACAAATTGTCAACATGAATGGCATAACGCAACTGTCTTTTATCGTCTGTTAAATCTTCTAAAAAACGTACTAAAGGAGCAGAACATTTTCCAAAAATATGTTCATAAGATTTATTTCCACGAGGATTGTCTCTTGATATAAATCAAAATTGATCAGGTAGCCATCATTGGTATTTAAACACCACATTTTATAACCAAAACATATTGGTTTGCCTCGGATAAATTGTTTACATCCATAACGACCAAAATATTTTATCATGGCTTCATCATATGAAACATTTTTTACATGCACAAAATTATCCAAACATTTTTTCTTCAGTTTTTCCATAAATGGGCGTAATTTCCACATCTTGTCTGATTCATTGATCTGTGTATTATTGGCAAAATGAATATATTTTTGAATTTCATCAAATCTATTGCGACGCATAGCATCGGTCACAAATTTATTATTAAGATCGTCTTTTATATCCCAGTAATGATTTTTTGATGGCACAGTGTTATATCCAGTAAGAATTCCAAAATATTCCAAAGAACCATTTTAAATCTTATACAGTTATATTTGGATTAGCTTGATTTTTAAATAAGGCATAGTTTCTTATAAACCAATAAAACACTGAAAACTTTGTTTTCAAATCACATAGTTATTATATGATAAACTCCCAGTGATACCATATGGTATCACCGACATATATGGTAAGACACATATTTTACAAAAATGTCTCAATAAATTTAAATTTGACAGAAAGGATATAAACATGTTTGTTTTATTAACCATAGATTTTTTACAAAATATCGTTAAAATTTATTATATAGATAAATAAAATTTACTTACACAAAATGCAAGTCCATCTTTTCGTCCCAACTTCGACAGACCAAATATTTGAAAAATCACACTTACTCTACAAATGTTACAAACGCACTGATGAGCGGTTAGTGTTAGTATGGTGTACATCTACTGGTCTGTTGTTTATAGTTAGGAAAGGGGATGAGACCATAAGATCGTTTCTAATAGGTTTCAGGGGGGCAAGAGAAGTAGGCGTGTTTTGTGGTTTCGTATGGTATCACTGGGCGCTAATGGGTTAACATATTTTTTATGTTTTTCTATGAAAGCAAAATCTATCTCAAGGCAAATGAGTGTGCCTAGATATTAGAAAACGATGTTCTATAGTTTTGTAAAAATTTTCGCTAACTAATTGAAGCCATAACGCCATTATTAGCCAATTCTTGTTTTGGTCTCTGCAGTTGTCGGTAAAGACTACAAGATTTTCAGATCTTGTTGGCTCGTCGGTTATATATTTTAGAAGTCCACTAGCAATTTCGGAGCTTCCTGTTTTTGCAACTGACTCTGTCTACATAAACATATGACCTTGCCCAGATAGACAATCAGGACCCAGATAGGTCCATGCTTTTCGAAGGTAAAATGCTACGCCAACAGTCAATGGCGGGTGGGGTAAGGTTTGTTGTAGTCAAATGTTTGTTGTTATGTCGGTGTTGTGAATTTCTTCATTTGTCTTAATTTAATCTTTGGCAGAGAGCGTAAAGCGTAGTTTTACTTGGAGATTTTCAGCCTCAGATTCATTATCGTTATTTGAACTTATCATAACATTTAAGTGAATCAGATTGAACACGTATCGCTTTTGAGCATCTTAAACCCTATGTTGTATTCTAAGTTAAAAATTCTTCGGTACTGATCCTCTTTAACTGGAATAATACTACGCTCTTTACACCATGCAATGTAGTAATCCTTATAGAGGCTTGAAATACTAAGATCATGATTTATATAGACTTAGGATTAGCGGTTCTACTATAATGGCTAACATGTTTAGAAATACTTCTAATGTGTTCGTGAACTGATTGTACCATTTCTGGGGCAACTTTGTTCAGTCTATTGTGATGTTTACGGCCACTATGAGTGTTGTTTAAGGCTGTTAGTGTTTCATTTATCTCTCTTGTTGTATTGAGGCTTACTTGTAGACTGATATCTTCTAATTTGCTACAGTATTGTTCCAGTTAGTTCTCCCAGTGTGCAGCCTTGGCGTGGCCATTTTTTTTTGTAGACAATGAAGCTGCTAATGGTTTCTATAATTGTGGAATGGTTGGATCTAGTCGTAGCTGCCATGGAAGCAGGAGAGATGCCCTGAGTGATAAATAGATCCAGCAGATCAGGTGTTTTGTTTGGATCCATTGGGCAGTATGTAGGAGAGTCTGTTGGCAAAGGGTGGTAGTTGTTTTTTCATGTGTTAAGGTCACTAGTTCTCTGCCTTTAGTTGTGAGACGTGATCCAAATAATACATGTTTGCTGTTGAAGTCTCTCCCTGCAATGAATTTGTAACGAAATATTTTGCCTACCATATAGGGTATTATTATGGGGTTGAAAATTGGGACAGAAGTTACTGGGCTGGAGATAGGGCAAGCAAAATAAACGAAACTTATGTGAACGGCACTCAGGGTTTATTTGGAGTAGCTGGGTCGTGGATAAGTGAATGAAACTATGGGATTATATAGGGGCAACTACAAAAAATGAAACAAATGGGTACTTACATGAATCTCCTAGACAAATGGGTAACAAAACAACAACAAGAAGGACCTCTAGCTATTTAAAATAAGGACGCCGCTTCGAAGAATCCTTGTCTTGCTGGATGAAGGAAAAAGGCTCTTCCTTCCTAAAAAAGAAACACAAAAGGGGTTATAGAACTTTTTTAAAAATAAATAGAGAAAATGGTTCAGAGAAATAAATTAAACATTAATTACTGTCTCACCACAAACAGTTACAGATATTAAATGGTACAAAATACTATATTAATAGTTACAAAGGTTTATACCAAAAATAACAAAGAAACATTACATGTCATCCGTTTACAAACTCGGGAGATGCTACAAAACTTAAAAAAAATGCTAAGACTATAAACTGTAGCAAAAAAAAATATTACAAATAAAGATATCTTTTTAGATAAACTATCCATGAAGGTTAATCTTTTTCTAAAAATTAAAACAAATTAATGACAAAAATATTTATAATATTTAAAAACTGGACAAATAAAATGATAGCTAAGACCACGCCCTAAGATTTAGAACTTTAATTATTACAAATTCTTTACAAATCCTTAAGCTGGGAATTCACGTTCCACTTAGTAGGACTACTAGTTGGATATTCGTCTCCATTCACGCTCCGACTTGCTATCCAACTAGCGGTCCAACTTCAGTTCTAGTTGTTTTCACGACGGTGGACATCGTTTAACCAAAAAATGTATCGAGTAAACACTACGCAAAATATAATTAGGAGGAGGAAAATGGCAGCACTGTGCCTGTTCTCCTTATCATTTGAAAAAAAAAAGAAGAAAAAATGTTGGATGAAGAAATTATTTGTTGATCGTGTGAACTATTGTGACACGAAATTGCTCAGTGTCATGAGGATGATTACAAAAACTACCTCAGAAGGGACTTTTTCGCTGTTGCGAAATTTTTATTAAAATATTCCAAAGTTGAAGTCGAAACGTCAAATAAATTTAATTTCTAACTAATATTCAGGCTTATTTACAATTAAAATAGTAAATTTGCATAAGATGCCACAAGAAAATAACTTCAGGACAATATAAAGAAACAGTTACTTCTAATTTCAGTACAACTATGATTTCATTTTCGTTGTTTGTTGATAATTCTTCTGTAGCCAATCCGGAGTGTTGGAAATTGTACCTGTGTGGAAGTGTCAGAAATAGATCTACAGAAAGGAAAACGATTTTCCCTAACAAGAAGTAGATGATGATGAAGAATCGTGTATTTAATAGAGGTAATTTTCATACAATTGAAAGTTTATTTTCTATTAAATATTTGCGAACTAAGGATCTTTGCGTAAAGTAATTCATAGAAATCTCATACGTAATAGGTGCCAAGTGTCAACTGACTGAGGAAACTTTCGATCTGACCTGTGATCCGACTTCCAACTTCACCATTCTCGCTCCTACTTCGTCGCCAGTCGGAAGTCGGACCTTCAAGTAGTCCCTTTAGATGTTCCGACTCGTACCACTAGTTATCCAATAATCCAACCAGCCCACTCACGGTCCGATTTCAGATCCAACTACGGAAGTTTGACCACTAGTCGGACTAAAAATCGGAACGTGAATGGCCTGTCTTATGAAAGCAAAATATTATTATTAAACTGTCTATTTTACTTTAAAATTGAACACAAAAAAGTTGAGTTTCACAAAAAAATGCACTAAAATTTCTGAGATTAGTAACTGGAATTTAAACTCCCTGCCACACGAACAAATTCATCTCCACTGGGAAAAGTACTCTAAAACGGCTTCTTAATTGTGACGAATACAAATCTGAGGTTGAAAGTTTGGCACGGAACACAAAATTTGGAACTCTGCTTCTTAAAAGGACTGGAACAATGTGGGTATATTTCCAATTTGTTGTAAACGACACAAATCCTCTTAGATACCAAAAAAATATAAATAGTGGTGACTCTTTTCTAAACTGACATTACATAGACTATAGTTTCTATTTTCTATTTTCAACAAATTTGCCGGTCTCTTTACCGACTCTCTAAAACGTCTACATACTTTCGTTACCCTTTTCAACCTAAAAACTGGAATTCATTCGACCCTCGATATCGGCTGGGGCCAGCAGTTTTTCTTCCCCGCTAACCCCAATTTCTCGTCAAACCGCTTCAACAATATCGCAAAATAACCTTGAAACATTTCCAGTTCAAAACACGTACAAATAAATAAAATAATCATATTTAACTTCATCGCCGAATTCTTTCTTGGGGAGTGTGGGATGTGTACACAAAGACACCAAAATTTATATATAGCCCAGGAGCGTACTATATAAATTTAAATATTAAATAGTTCAAGGAATTTTCAACATTTTATGTCCTAGAGTTCCAAAACATTTTTTGAAATCTTTCTAAAGTGTATCGGGTGGAAAATAGACCGCTGCGACTGTTGATTCGTAACACCTTGTGCTGAGTTTGATAACTGTAGTTGAAAGCAATTTTGAGCATACTTTGGTAGTTTTGCATGTTTAATGGTATTTTTTGTCAAAACAACTGATCCAGTTTGGGTGGTTTGAGGAATAGGTTGTGTAGTGAGGTATCTTAAAGTAAGTTTGACTTGTGAAATGGCTGTCACTGATTAATAGAATTTCAATTTCGTTGTGTAGTAGAAATAACTTAACCTCATTTTTGTGGTATGGAATTCCATTGGCATTCCACTCTGCTATTTTAATGGAGCTATTGAATTTTTGATATAGTGTTGTCAGCAAGTTTAGGATCTTGGTGTTTTGTTGTACTATTTGTTGGAATATATTTTTGAATTCCTCTAGGAATTTGACAATTAGGTCATTAATATTTGGTTGTTGTTCGGTACCATTTCTTACTGCATTAGAATTTTATGACTGATTGCGTTTTGTTGAAGAATATGATTGTTGGCGTTGTTTGGTTTGAATAAATTATGATAGAATTGGCATCCTTTGTAGTTGGCTAGATGGGCACCATCACATAAAGCACATGCAGGGTATCATTTTTTGCAGGTTTTTGTATTATGTTCTCCACACAAATGGTCTGTTACAGTATGATCTTGAGTGACCATATTGCTTGGATCTCATGCATTGAGTGATGCCATTTATTATTTTTGGAGGTTTCAATTGTATAGCTCTTTTGAAGATTTGTCAATTTGTAAATGTCTTTGTTGTTATCTGCTGGTTATAAATCGACGAAGAATATATTTAAAGGTTGTTTCGTCGTTCTAATTATGCAATTCATCGCATTTCTGACTTTATGTCCTTTTTTGGCTAATTCAGTTTTTATTTCACTGATGTCTGTCACTCGTCGTATGGTGTTCGACTCGAGAATATGATAAAATGCTGTGTCAAACTAAAATATACATAAGAAGAAATTATTCTACAATAGAGTGATAATGTCAGTGAAACATTTCAAATCTTCAAGATGTAGATACATCACTATAATACAAGATGTTTGTGAAATATTTCAGATTTTCAAGAGATGTGTATGATAATTTAAAATAATTTAATCCTACAATCCAGTCAGAAGTCCTAATTAATTATGGATTTATAACCTCCTTGATGTCTGTTTGTCATTTGATAACAAATGGGGAATAATCGTTAAAATCGATATGAATCGATATCTGTCATATTCTCCCAAACTTTGACGCATGGCTACTTATTGAAATTCGAACATTGTACAGCAATTTTTTTATACAAAGTCCGACGATTATGTCTATTTCAGACATTGTAGGGGACCAAATCAAAAGGCACTGCCTAGTATGGCAATTATAGTAAAATAATTACCAAAGTATTTTTTCTGTTTTTTTTCAAAATTGGATTACAAGTTAATTTATATACTCTATTTTTGCTTTGCCAGTAAAAAGAATAAATTGTTATTTTTGTGTTTTAGAGTCGTTTCCAAGGTCAACCCGAAAAATATAAGAAGTTTTTGGAAATACTACATACGTATCAAAAAGAACAACGCACATTAAAGGAATCATCAAGCATAGGTAGCAGTCTAAAACATCTCACAGAACAGGAAGTGTATAGTCAGGTAGCTAAACTTTTTGAAAATCAAAGCGATCTCTTAACAGAATTTGGACAATTTCTTCCTGATGCCACCAGTCACATAAGTCAGGTAATTCTTATAATTAATAAATAAAATAAATATAAGTGTTATAATTTTTTAATAGATTTTCTGAATTTGGTCCTTTAGGTAACATATAATCGTCAGAGTTAAAATGTTGCAAACACGCAAATGTTTTGAAGGGGTCTCTGCAGATCGCTGCTAACCACTGTTTTTAAGGTTGATCTGTACCCCCCAAATTCAAAAAATTTGAAAAAATTTGAGAAGGTATATGTGATGACTAGAAGTATTTTGACAACTTTTAAACAAACTTCATGTTTTCGTTTTTGAAAAAACTCAAAAAACTACTTTTTTCCAAGTATAAAGCGGGAAAACCAAACATAGGATTTTGTTAATTTTTTTACAGCATCAAGATATGATTATAAGAAATACTTATGAATTTTTTGAAAATTTTTGAATTTACAGTTTTGTTCAAAAGTACAAAAAATAATATGTTTCGGCTTATAATAAAGTTACCGGTAAGAAACCGAAAATTTTATCATAAACATATATAAAACTGTAAAAGTGGAAAATATTTGCCACAAAAAGTTAAATATTTTTTCCTAAACATATGAAAAATCTCGTTAAACAAGAATTATGTCTTGAACTGCCGCCTTCAAATTGTAATGTAGGGAGATGGCTCCATCTGAAGCAATGGTAGTATTTATCATCGATAGATAGCATTACGTTCGGCTTCGAAACGCTTCAAGCGAAACGTCACACTAACAGGGTTGCCATATCAATTACTTTGTACAACACTTTGGCAGATAACAACAAAATTTAATAGGAATGTTATCGGTTTGAACTTTGAACCGGTCATGCTGAAACTTACAGAGTTACAGAATAGTAGATACTGCAACTTTTATTTTGAAAGTACGATATTATAAAATTTACACTCTATAAGTAATATATCTATAAAAAACCTATTTAGTTTTACAAAACTATTTAGGCGTTTTTAGTTCATTATTTTAGTATTTATAAACAATAGTGCTCCTTGCATAACCAGTGGCGTACACAGAATTTGTCTGAGGGTTGGGTTTTGAAATTTTTTTATGCTACCTCCATTTTGAGTCCCTAAAATTTGGTTTTAGTTTAATTTAAAGTTCTAAAGATAGCAGTGCCAAAGATTCAGGTATCTATTATTCGGTACTCCAAAAGTGGGGCAAAGACATTTTTGGAACACTCCCTTCTCTTATCTAAATCTTATCTATTGTTCTGAAACTATTTTCTTGTTGCTTTTAAAGTAATTACTATTTTAATGGGAATAAGCCAACTTGTAAATACAATACATTTCGGAGACGGCTATCGCCGTATTCCCGTTCTTCTCCGCCAATCCTGCCGGTTTAAGGCATGCTCCGCCTCCAAACTTTTCGATTCCATCGCTCTTCTAATTTCTTCATTCCATGAGCTTCAAGTTCTACCTCTTTTTCTTCTTTCAGGGGGCATCCATTTGTGAAGTTTTTGGGGCCAACGTTCGTCAGGCATTCTCAATAGGCGTCCAAACCATTTTAAACCCCTTTTTTTCTATTCTGTCAATGACCGTTTCTGTAGCATTGGTCTTCCTTTCCTGGCTTGATGTTCTAGCACTTCTTCTCAAATAATCCATTTCAACTGCTAACAATCTTCTCTTCAGGTCTGCATTGACAATTGTCCATACTTCAGAGCCATAACAAAGAACTGATTCAACCATGGTTTGCCCTATTATTTTTTTGTTCCTTTTGGAAATGTTGCGATCCCAATTTTACGTCTCTGAGTAATTCGGTGTTTAATTTCGGTTTGTCCCAAGCCGTTCTTAGCAATGAGTGCACTTAAATATTTAAATTTTGCCACTTGTTTGATTTCCACGTCCTCGTCGATCAACACTTCAAACCTTGCATCTGAATTGATAACTAAATATTCTGTTTTCTTCATGCTGACTTGTATTTTACATATTCTCTGTATAGACGCTTTATCATAAATTCTAGATCATAAAAATCTTGAGCTAGGACGACTTGGTCATCCGCAAAGTTCAGGGAGAACAGTACGTCATTTCCTATGGGGATTCCCATTCCCAGGCAGTGGTTTTTCCAATTATGGAGGGCTGCCTCAATATATAAATTAAACAGTGAGTGTGACATTCTGCATCCTTGTTTTAGTCCTTTAGTTACTTTTATTGGCTCTGATAGTCTATTTCCGATTTTTAGCTAAGTAGTGTTCTCCCTGTATACTTCTGTAATTATTCCTAAAAGGTATGGACTAATGTCGAGTTGTTGCCACAATTTAAGTCTTGGAACTGTATCATACGCCTTTTCTAGGTCGATGAAGGCTAGATGTACTTTGGTACCAACTACTATTCTTTTTCTATTAATTGTTTGAGTATAAACAAGTTATTAGTGCAAGATCAAAGATTCAAACGTCAATAAACTTATTTTAACCTTCAATTGTGGCTTATTTCCATTAAAATAGTAATTAGATCTTATCTCTGTCATTGGCTCGGTTGGTGTTTTTCTTCTTCTTTCTTTTTAATGACTGCTCGGATGTAATTGTGAACACTATTCCATCCCTCCGTACTTCCAGTCATCTTCACGATCATCTCTCTTACAGTCACAGGGTTCATACCTATTTCTTTCTCTGTTTCTCTCCACTGTACATCTATTACACTTCAGCATTGTGTGAGGAACAATGTCGGAATATTCGCAGTATAGGCATTTATCTGTATCTGTCTTTCTGAACCTATGAAGATACGCCCTAAAACAGACAATCTAACCAGTCCGCTTAGGCTCGGGATCAGCATCTTGGTCCACTGGGCAACATCTTCCTTGTTGTTTTCCTCTTCTTGCCATCTTTCCATTGATCTTTTCCTTTCTTCTTTTTTTTTATAGCTGTTGTCAAATGCTCTCTTCTCTCATAGAGATGTCTCTTTTCTTCTGCTAGCACATGCAGAGAAACACAACCTGTGATAGTCCACAATGTCTACCACCTGTCTACTTTTGTTATAAGCCTAATATTAGATATGTATATCTAATATCATATTGTGTATTTATACAATAATTATTGTGTTCTGCATATTTAAACGTGGTAATTTAATTATTCAATTAGCGTTGTTGGATTTTTTGTATTGTGTGTGAAAGTCAAGTTACATTTTCCTACTATTCTTTATATATTTTTTTACTGGTAAGATAGAAAAATCTTTATTAACATCAAAAATGGGTGCCATATTAGAATTATTTGAACTGGATGCTGGTGTAATAATTATAGAAGGTATTTCAAACGAACTTGTTCATATTCGTATTCATATTCAATGTCTAAATATTGCACAAGAAGAAGTTATAAGAATAACTAGGACAAAATCGAAGTCACTAAGAATCGTCCGTAATAGTTGCTATACATTCTAAGATCAGTTTAATAAATTATCTGATTTAATTTCTAAGTTATCAGATAGATTCGCATCGATTAAGGATTGTCTCGAGGCCTAGGAACAACTTTCTCAAAGTAACTCAATTGAGTAACTCGAGGATTGTAACAAGAACCAAATATTCGTTATCAGTTTCCACGTTTTTCCGTTTTTCGTATTGGCAGGTTAACAATAGTAATAAGCCTAGGCCATTAACGGTTAAATTTGCAGATAATAATAGTCCATTATTTATGTTGCACAATTAGATGAGGTGGTTAAGAACCAAATTTTCTAGAGTTCAATTTTAAAGGATGGCATAACTAAATATCAATAAACTATTTGAATAAATGGCGAGAGGAACTGGAAACATATAAAGTACTTAACAAAGAACTAACAATAAAGTATATTAATAAAGTTTCAACTATTATTAGTACTAACCAACAAAATGCCGCAAAAAACGAATAAAGACAACAACCAATATTTTTTAGACCAATATTGCTTCTTTACATGCTAAGTTTTCTGACTTTTTGTCATTTAAATCTTCTCATGCCGATATTCATATTTCCGATATACATAATATGTTTGGGATGGAGTTCCTCTGAAGTCGCTACGGGAAGTTAATGATTTTGGTGTTACAGTCAACCAAACATTAAGTTGGTCTACTCAAACAGCAAAAATAGTTAGTAAAGCGAACTCTGCTTTATACTTTATATCAAAAGCTTTTCATAGAATGTCTCCGGACTTGTTTTTATAGTAGAAGCTACTAGTTTAAATAGTTTCAAAAACAAGTTTGATTAAAACGAACAGAATATTGTACCCAGCCTTATGTTAACTAAATTGTTTGTATTTTTTTTCTTCTATTTATATCTTTCCTAACCCAGGGAATAACTTATTTAATTCCCAAAGATCAAAATAACACTCAAGATCCAACCAAGTACCGCCCAATTACTTGTCTTCCAACTCTGTATAAATTGGTCACATCCTGTGTAGCCCGGCGTATCAACCTTAATCATCTATTGTATATAGTTCCTCTGAACAGAAGACAAGTGACAACATTAATGTCAACCTCAAAAATAAACAAACAACTGAGGTTAATGAGCAAATAAAAAAACATAAAATAACTG
Source organism: Diabrotica undecimpunctata (assembly GCF_040954645.1). Taxonomy (NCBI): domain Eukaryota; kingdom Metazoa; phylum Arthropoda; class Insecta; order Coleoptera; family Chrysomelidae; genus Diabrotica; species Diabrotica undecimpunctata. Next base: position 86,806,831 of record NC_092809.1, on the reverse strand, counting down.
AGGAGAACAGCGATAGTGACTCAGATGGGTTCCAAAAAGTTATACACAGGAGACATCGGTACATAACTAAAAAAAATATAGGAACGGCAGTAAGCGATGACGATAGCACAAGTGGTTTTGCAGGGGAAAAGAAAAAAGTGTGGCTATACTTGTATAGAGTGAAGAGAACAACAAAACAAGAGGAGATATGTAAATTTCTAATAGAAAAGAGGAAAATGCAACAAGAGTCTATTATGGTAAAGGAATTGCCGAGTCAAGAAAATATGTTGAAGAGATTTGTTGTATCGGCTCCCTTTGAATATAAGGATGACATGTATAAACCAGAGTTTTGGCCTAATGGTGTTGGCATAAAAAGGTTCCAGATGCATCGTCATAAGGATTTTCTAGATAACCGAGGTGGAAATTTTTCATAGGAGAAAATAGAGAGCACAAGACACATCAACACAAGGAAATTGAAATACAAAACACAGTCACACGAGCAAAGAATATAAGTATCATCCACCAGAACCTCCAATCCATAGGAAATTGTATTGATGAAATAGAAGAACTTCTAACAAACAACAGTGACTGTAAAATATTGTGCACAACAGAACATTGGAAAACTAAAGAAGAATTAAGTGAATATGGAATTAACAATTTTGTGCTGACAGCTAGTCATTGTAGAAATAATGTGAACGAACATGGAAGAACAGCTATATATCTTAGTAAAGACATCATTGGTCAGGAAAGAAAGGATATACAAGAGTTATCAGTAGATAGGGTAATAGAGTGTGCTGTATGCGAAGCTAATGTAGGTAATAACAAACTCATTATAGCATCAGTTTACAGACCATCAGGTAGCGATCTGGCAGTTTTTTTAAACAAATTTGATATTATACTGGGAAGAATTATGATAGAAAACACAATTATAATTATAGGGGGAGATTTCAATATCGATCTTAAGAATAACACATTAGATAAAGTAAAATTTTGTATGTTAATTAACTCATATAATATTTGTCATGTAATTGAAGACTACACTAGAGTAACTGCCACATCTAAAACTTGTATAGATAACATACTAACAAATATGCAATCATATGTGTCAGTAGAAGTCTTGCACGCTGGAATCTCTGATCATTCTGCCCAAAAATTAACTTTTCAGGTAGAGGAAGCAGAAACGAATACTCTTGAAATGAAAAGACATTTTAGTACAAATAATATTGAAACCTTTATAAGTAAATTACATAATCATGACTGGCTTAATTTAAGTTACAAATGTGTAAATGATCAATGGAATACTTTCTTAAATCAGTTTCTGTATATATTCAATCAGTGCTTTCCTTTTAAGAAGTTAGATTCTAGGCAACGTAAAAAAGGCCTTAATAAAAGAGATGATCGAGAGATAATAGAATGTAAGACTCGTTTAGACATCTTGTTGACAATGAGCAGAGTTAACCATAAATTCTATGATTCCTATAGACAGGTAAAAAAAGAATATAATAAGAAACTAATAACAAAACGATCAAAGCTATATGAAAACAGGATGTCTGAAGCTGCCAACAAAAATAAATGCATGTGGCAAATTGTTAGTGAAATTAATGGTCAATTAAATTAAGGGTTGTTTTTTCCCTTCGTGTAAAGCCCTAAGTCTATCCGAGGTCCACCTGTCTTGTTTAAATGCTCTGATCGACCCCTGAGCGTCAAATTGTATCCTAAACGATGAAAAAAAAAATGATTTTGTTCTTCCTAACTTTGTTCTTCTACATGGTCTGGAAGTGTTTAGTATATGTCTGACTCCAGTTACAGTTGTTTTTTGGCATTTCTTCCGGACACCTATTCCCATCCGTAACATGAGAGATTCTTAATGATAATCCATCCCTTGCTCAGCTCGCTAGTTTGGGAAAAATAAGTTCTAGATTGTGAATATCTTAATCAAAATTTTTGTTTATTTTGAAGGTCTTTGGAAAATTCTACTAATTTTTTTTCTCTCTTACGGGGGTTGTCTTTTTAGTTTTGCATATAAAAACAAAAAATATATAGACTTAAAGTACTTTATTGTTTTTCAAAATATTTCCCACCAAGGTCGATACACTTTTGCATACGATTAAACCAATTGGTAAAACAGTTATTCCAGTCTTCAGTTAACACCTGCAAAACCGCTTTTTTGCAGGTGTCTTAAAGGCATCGATGGCTACTTCTGGCGACTGGAATCGCCGCCCACGCATTGAATTCTTGATCATTGGGAACGTGAAGAAGTCGTTGGGACTTATGTTGGGGCTATAGAGTCTATGGTTTAATAATTCGATGTTTTGAAGCTCCAAAAACTCGTATTGTCTTTTGGGCAGTGTGAGCACTTGCATTGTCCATTTGAAGCTCCAAAAACTCTATTGTCTTTTGGGCAGTGTGAGCACTTGAATTGTCCTGATGTAGGATGATACGTCGTTGTGTGTTGCTTTGTCGGAGTTTCGCGATAACTTCAAGTAAACAAACAGTTATATGCCAATCAGAAGTAACCGTTCTTCGAGCTTCTAAGGCAATTGTTGTCACATGACCATATTTTGACACAAAAGTTGCGACCGTTTTCTTTAACATACTTCGAGAACGGATCACTTTTGTTGGTTTTTCCTCATCGTGAAACACTCACACAGCGGATTGGCGTTTATTTTCCGGTTCGTTGGAATAAATCCAAGATTCACCTTCACTAACAATACTATTTTTTTAATTTTTTTTTTTTGTTAAACACCTAAGCTGTGTTAATTAAAATACATTGATAATAAGTTGCCAGTCAAAAAGTGGCCGCATATATTTTTAATTCTAATTGGCATTTTGGCATTTCTTCCGGACACCTATTCCCATCCGTAACATGAGAGATTCTTAATGATAATCCATCCCTTGCTCAGCTCGCTAGTTTGGGAAAAATAAGTTCTAGATTGTGAATATCTTAATCAAAATTTTTGTTTATTTTGAAGGTCTTTGGAAAATTCTACTAATTTTTTTTCTCTCTTACGGGGGTTGTCTTTTTAGTTTTGCATATAAAAACAAAAAATATATAGACTTAAAGTACTTTATTGTTTTTCAAAATATTTCCCACCAAGGTCGATACACTTTTGCATACGATTAAACCAATTGGTAAAACAGTTATTCCAGTCTTCAGTTAACACCTGCAAAACCGCTTTTTTGCAGGTGTCTTAAAGGCATCGATGGCTACTTCTGGCGACTGGAATCGCCGCCCACGCATTGAATTCTTGATCATTGGGAACGTGAAGAAGTCGTTGGGACTTATGTCGGGGCTATAGAGTCTATGGTTTAATAATTCGATGTTTTGAAGCTCCAAAAACTCGTATTGTCTTTTGGGCAGTGTGAGCACTTGCATTGTCCATTTGAAGCTCCAAAAACTCTATTGTCTTTTGGGCAGTGTGAGCACTTGAATTGTACTGATGTAGGATGATACGTCGTTGTGTGTTGCTTTGTCGGAGTTTCGCGATAACTTCAAGTAAACAAACAGTTATATGCCAATCAGAAGTAACCGTTCTTCGAGCTTCTAAGGCAATTGTTGTCACATGACCATATTTTGACACAAAAGTTGCGACCGTTTTCTTTAACATACTTCGAGAACGGATCACTTTTGTTGGTTTTTCCTCATCGTGAAACACTCACACAGCGGATTGGCGTTTATTTTCCGGTTCGTTGGAATAAATCCAAGATTCACCTTCACTAACAATACTATTTTTTTAAATTTTTTTTTTTTTTTTGTTAAACACCTAAGCTGTGTTAATTAAAATACATTGATAATAAGTTGCCAGTCAAAAAGTGGCCGCATATATTTTTAATTCAAATTAATAGTAATTAGTTTTTAACAAATTTTATTTCTTTCATTTATTTTATAAATAAAATATGCTGCTTATTACGTGTATGCTTGTTTTTATATCAAATTAAAACTAATTTTTTTCTTAATATGATGATATAAGGTTGACTGAGAGAAAATGGTCGAAAATTAGGGTTGTCAGCTGTAAAGTAAAATAGAGTTAGAGCACAACGACACTTGTGTGACAAGTGATAATATCTATTATTATATATCTTTCGACGCATGCTGTATAAACTCACACATCTGACACTTCAAACCAGTTGCGTTGCGCGCTAGCTGTCTTTTATTTTTTCTTTAAAACCTCGCGTTTTTAACAGCTGGCAACCCTAATTTTCGACCAGTTCTTCTCAGACAAACTGATATCATCATATTAAAAAAAAAGGGCTTTAATTTGATATAAAACATGCATATACGTCATGAGCAGCCTAATTTATTTAAAAAATAATGAACGAAATAAAAATTGTATCAAAAATTATTTAGTATTAATTGAATTAAAAATATTTGCGGTTACTTTTTGACTGGCAACTTATTAATGTGTTTTCCTAATTTTGAATGTTTGATAATCTATGTTATGAACGTAGTGATCCTGCAGTGGGATCTTAGTAGTAGTATCTCATTGTAATTACTATTTTAATGTGAATAAGCCACAATTGAAGTTTAAAATAAGTTTATTGATGTTTCAATTTCCACTTCGGAAATCGTTCTCAAAATACAATACACACAGACGCTACAGCGACATCTATCAAAAATAATCAAAATCCGGAGATTTCTTACGTTTGGAATCTGTTCAGGAAATTGCCTAAATCAGTGTTTTCTATAATTTTTAAATTAAACATACGATAAAAGAAAGTGTAGAGGTAGATATACGTGATAAATTGTAGGTTCCGTATGTAAGAAATCTTGATTTTGATTGTTTTTAGATTCAGATAAGTTTATTTATAGTCGAAAGGTAAGTTCTTGTAAATACTTTTTACTTTGGCCCGTTTTGACCAAGATCTAAGCGATTTATTGTTAATTGATAATAGGTATTATATTAGATACTATTGCATAATATTGTACTAATTTGTAATTAGAAAATATAATACAGTGTGTCCGTAAAGTATGGAATAAATTCGATATTTATTTTTAAATTTAATGTTCTACATTTTACAATAAAATTTCATACAAGGTGATATACATTACAGTGATGACGTCATCGGCTCTTTTTTTAAATGTAACACCCTGTATTTTAGGACATTTTTAGATCGATAAAAATGAGCTGATTTCAAAAAAGTATAATACTCGGGTCTAATGGATATAATTTGAAAGATATGCGCTGAGAAAATAAATTATATATTATCAATTGCAAAAAAGTAGCCTACTTCTAGTTTTTGGTAAACTGTAATTATTTTTAGTAACGTTCAATAACAATTAAGTAGTACAATAATTTTATTAATTCGTGAATGTTCTGTATTATTGCTTAGAATTAATTTTAAGTAGAAATGAATTTGAGTGTAAAGCAAAGAATTAAAATACTCATGATGATTGGGTATGGAGACAAATCGCGAACTCGGATGGAAGTGTGTAATTTATTTAATGATAAATATCCAGAAATACCCATCACACAATCAACAGTAAGTAAGATTGAAATTTCGAGAAATTGGTACGGTTGAAAATGCACGCAAATCAGGTCGTCCCTCTGTAAATTATGTTACATTAGATGTTCTACTTGCTTTTGAAGAAGATGCGCACACTTCTGTTCGTAAGGTGATCTCGATGTTTGCAAAACAAGGGTACACAAAGTACGTAAAAGTAAGTAAAATGCACAGTTGTACAGGAATTAAACGAGGATGATCCAGATAAAAGAATACAATTTTGCGAAATAATGATAGATAACAGCCACCGAAACCTTCTCTTGGTTCAAAATATTATTTTTTCTGATGAGGCTACATTCAAATTAAATGGCGAGGTCAACCGTCAGAATTGTAGATACTGGGCAAAAGACAACTCCAACTGGATGCGGGAACATCATACACAATATCCGCAAAAGGTAAACGTATGGGCTGGCATTGTAAGAAATAAAATCATTGGACCCTACTATTTCGAAGGTAATTTAAACGGGTCAGCATACCTTCAGTTTTTAAGTGGGTATCTCGTAACTACTTTAATTAATTTATTCCCCAGTAAAATTAATGTTGGAGGTTTTGATAAAAGTTTATGGTTTCAACAGGATAGTGCGCCTCCGCATTATGCTTTAGATGTTCGAAGGTACCTAAATGAAATTTTTCCGAACAGGTGGATTGGAAGACGGGGACATATTGAATGGTCAGCGAGGTCGCCAGACCTCAATCCTTTGGATTATTTTATGTGGGGTCATTTAGAGATTGTTTATAAAACTAAACCTGCAAATATTGGAGACTTAAAAACAAAAATTCGTAAAGAAATAAACAATATTTCTGAAGAAAGCATAAACAAGGTTCTACAAGAATTTGTACAACATTTGTTTGGATTACTGTTAAATACAACAAGGGCTACAATTCGAACATTTAAGATTAAGTCATGTATTAATTACTGGATTACTTTCAAGTTATTTATTATAATTTATTAATATTATAAATCAATAAAAATTATTTCTAAGCGCATATCTTTTAAATTATATCCGTTAGACCCCCAGTATGATACTTTTTTGGAATCAGCTCATTTTTATCGATCTAAAAATGTCCTAAAATACAGGGTTTTACATTTAAAAAAAGACCCGATGACGTCATCACTTTAATGTGTATCACCTTGTATAATGAAATTTTATTGTAAAATGTAGAACATTAAATTTAAAAATTTACGTGTTTTAGATTTTTTTAAAAAGGCTTTTTATTTAGGAAATATCAAATTTATTCCATAAATTACGGACACACCGTATATTTAACTCGTTTATGTATATCTTCATCATTCTCAACTTATTCTACTGATTATGGTGCAGCCTCCCTTACATACCCATTCTTCATTTCTGCCGACGACTGTCTAAAATTTGCTTTTCTGTGCCATGTTGTACCGGCTTGTTTCCTTATGTTATAGTCCCATGTCCCATTTTAAATTTAGACGTCTTCTTTGCCTTTTGACGCTTCTTGTATACCATTGTAATTCTAGTGGACAACCTATTGTCAACTCTTCTCGCTAAATGCCCCGCAAATTTAAAGATTAATTCTGTGGATTACAGCAGTGACCTTGGTTTTTTGTCTGATCCGTTGTATTTTTTTCGATCTCTCTTTGTTATACCTAGCGTGCATCGCACCATTGATCTTTGAGTGACTGAGTTTCGATAGTATCTCTTTCTTTAGGTTTCGCAGCTCTCTGTCATGATTGGTAGTATACACTGATCGAATGTTTTTTTTTTTTTTCAGGTGGATTGGCATCTTCCATTTGACTGCATTTCTACCAAAAGATGCCCAAACAGCCCAGTTTCATTCTTCTGTTGATTTCTGGAAGTAGGGAGCCAGATTTATGTATTAATAATCCCCGGTATACAAACAAGTTTACTGTTTCAAGTACAGTGTTATTATTATTTTTGTCAGGTTCATTTTTAGGCTAACTTCATTGCTACTGCATTTAGGTCGCTTATAAGTCCTTGTAGTTCTGCAGGATTATTAGCAATCAGAACGATATCGTTTGCAAATCTTAGATGGCTGAGGTATCTCTTGGTTCTACCAGAGAATTTTGCTGAGTGTATTTTCTAGAGGTGCAGTGAAGAGCTTTGGTGATATTGCGTCTCCTTGTCGGACGCCTTTGGTAGTGGGAAATTCTGGAGTGTTTTCATAAATTTTTACCTTAGCTGTGCAGCTTCTAATGCATTTGTTAATCTGTTGATGATGGTCTTTGTGAATATCTTGTGTATGATTGGTAGTAGACTTATAGGTCTGCAATTTTTGATATCCACTTTGTTTATCTGTTTATATATATATATATATATATATATATATATATATATATATATATATATATATATATATTTATATAGATGCGAACTTTTCCACCCAATCTGTCATGTGTAAAGTACTGGTGAGCTCGGACTCAGTCTCAGACTGGCACAGCGTTCCTGCTATTAATAACAAGATCAGCAAAATGTTTATACCACATATGAATTTTATATTATTCGAGTTGTTATTTATACTTCTAAAAAGTTTATTGTAGTTATCTCTGAAAATTGGAAAGTAAATGTTACTTAAATGCTGAAGATGAAAGTAAGGATGCAGATTAAAACCAAGCTGCTTATAAAAAAATATATAAATATAGTAAGATTATTTGGCCAGTGGATTCAAAATACTAACACATTGTCATTTATTTTTATCTACAGGCCCCAGTTTCTGAACACCCCAACTCTGTGAAAAAGCTTCCAGCCAAGCCATACCACAGAGATCATATGCCAGAACGACATGGAGTTCATCATAAACCAAGCCATATCTCAGGAAGCACTGTTAAGAGATCTCCTCCGTATTCCACTTATCAACACCGTGATGCACCACCCCCAAAGAAGCACAAAATTTCCCAAACATGTCGAGATGTGAGTTTAAGTGAGGCTGGAAAATATGGAACTCTAAACGATTACGCATTTTTTGATAAGGTATTTTTTGTAATTTGTGTATCTTAAAAAACAAAAATAATATATATATATATATATATATATATATATATATATATATATATATATATATACGCACCAGTGGATAGCTCCTCCTTATATAGGAAATTTACATATAATAGGTCCTCCAGTGTGGTAGGTCCTCCGTATACGGAGGACTTATCGCAATCATTATAAATGAAGTCTAAACGTCATTCTAAACCATTGAGCAAAATTTCAGATGGATGAGTTATTGCATGTTTTTGTACGTTTGAATACTTTAGTTCAATATGATCGCCACATTACTTGTTGTGTCGCCAGCGTCGGCGTATATTTCGTTATGTATATTCAAATTATAGTTTACCGACCTTAGTTCTTCCTATTTTTATATTACGGTGGTTTAGTCCTCCTCTGGAATAATGATTCGAAAACTACTTAATAGTCTTCCAATCTTTCTTTAATATTTAAAGTAATATAATATATATATTTTAAACGAATATACATTATATTGTAAACGAATCTGATTATATTAAAGGGCTATATATATATTATTGATAATTATGACATTATTTATATTTAAAAACAAATAATAAAAATATGAACAAAACTGAATATATAAACACAAATAAAAATACTTAACGAAAACTCAGAATATATTGCAAAAACTGAATTTCGAAAAAAACTTGGACATTTAACACTTTTTATATTCATTTTGAACGAAGACCTTTATTTTGAGCCAATTTTTATTTTTTAATATATCAGGATTTTTTAAAATCAGATCTTCACATTCCGATTTTTATTTTTTAATATATCAGGATTTTTTAAAATCAGATCTTCACATTCCGGTTTTTTGGGGGGCCTCTTTTGTTTAATGTGGGTTTTAAAATACATTTTGACTACTTTCTTCTGATTTTCTGTCCACGGAACTAAAACCCTTTTGTATTTTTTGCCTTCATATCAATTATTCCCTTTTTTCATTATTACAACTTTTTGGACCTTTTGATTCAATAACATCATTGGTTTCATTTTTTTGTTCCCCAAATACCTCGTTATTATGTCCATCATCATCTTACATAATGTCTTCTTCCAAATTTATCTCTATTTCTTCTAAACTTTTTCCCTTGAATTGACCTGCTTTACCTTTCTTCATTAACAGGAGCAACTTAGAGATATTTACAGTTTGATAAATGTCATCGGGGAGTCTATATGAAGATCGATGAATTCCTAATGTGTGCCCCATAAATGAAGCCAGTTACTCCATGTCATTTTCCGACATGGTAAACAACTGGGTTAGCGTTGCTAGATGTTTTCTCAGCCTTGTACATGTAAGAGCACTAGGATTTTTAACTCCGCATAATTTAGCATATTTTGACATTACTTCATACCCTCGAATTAGTTTATCAAATTTTGGATTAACAAAAAGGTAAATACTAGGTGTTTTTAAAAGTAAATCTCTACATTTTGTAATCATTTCTAAGTGTTCTTGTACATCCTTACTTACTAGGAGGGGTACACCACGTCCACTTTTACCTTTTATTACTATTCTTCTAAAACTTTTCATTAAAATTCTTTCGGTTTCTGAAATTGTTTCAGAAAATTCTTCATAACATTGATTATCTTTAGCGCTAATGTAACTCTGTATGGTCATTCTTTCTAATTCACCAGGGCGCCTTCTATTTAATAAGATTAGACGGCAATATATAGTTTCTAACAGAAACATGTAAGGACTAATATCATTATTATTTTTCTGTAATTTATTACAAGATTCATTTGCCCTTCGCACGAGATAGTTTTTCAATAGCTTAAGGTCACTTGCTAGTGGTATTAACGTCACTTTGTTCCATTTTTTCATGTCTAAATCATTTGCAGCTTGACTGGAAATATCATATTTCCAATTTCCTTCTATTATTTGTATTAAAGATTTTAAGTCAGCTTTAGCGCTGGCACTTTTAACTGTAAACTCAGACTTTTTCGCATTAAGCATAAGTGCTATATCACAACACTGTTTTAATGTAGTGCCAATATTTTTAGCAAATGATGGAGCTTTAAAAGTTTTGCTCTCGTTATCATATTTTGAAACTATTTTAGTAGCAAAAACTAAAGAATCGTAATATTCTGGTTTCAATGAGTCAAAAAGCGTTTTGATTGAGGAACTATTTTTTCTTAGTTCGATAACAATTTTAGCTAATTCCCTCATTTTTCTAACTCGCTTTTCTAACTGGTTTTAAATTTGCAGAACCTAACAAATAGTTTCCCTTTTTTCTCAAAGCAAATAACAATTGCTTTCTCGTTTTACTTCTTGGAGGGTAAACCAAAATTTTTTTAACTTCTAATTTGCTTTGATGATTTCGTAGTATATGTCTAGGAAAATTTAATACAACTGATTCACAAAAGTAACAAAAAACAGATTTTTTTAAAGACTTCGTATTTATATTGCAAGTTTCTTCCACATGTTGATGGATATTTAGGCTGACAGAAGACTAAGGTGAATTAGATTGTTCCTAAAAAGTATGTGCTTTGAATTATATTGCTAAAATATTTGAAATAAACTTACCTCAATATTTAACTCATCTTTGTTAACTTGTTTTGGACAAAAGTGGGAATTATTTATTTCTGGAGAACCTGAAGACTTTTCCTAAAAACCCAATTAAAAAAATATTATATTTTTCCGTTATCCATTTCAATATTACAGAGTACACAACACATTTTATTCTTTTAAAAGTTTTATTGCACTTACTGAAGAATCATCGAAGGGAACATAATTGGAATCTAACATTTTATCAGAAGCTGGTGATGGAGTTTCTAAGTCTGGAGAATCTGTGTTATCTTTATCACTTTCTTCAGGTGTGAAGATACTGTCAGGTGAACAATAAAATTGAGTGGAACTTAAGGATATTTCCTAAAATTATTTTTCATAGTAAAAAGTGACTGAAGTAGGGAAATACAGTATGCGGTAAAATAAACAGTACTGAAATGAATATTGAAATGTATATGAATATCTATATATTTAGTATACATGATATAGCCTTACCAACATTATTCACGACGACGTTTCCGATAAAATAGATGTTAAAAATGCCCTCTGGCACTAAAAAAATTTAATTGGAGTTTGTTATTCCGGAATGTCAGACATTGTACAGATACATGTACGTATCATGTGGTGTTAGTTAGGTTAGGCCTGATAATTGCGATGGGTATGGAAAATCACTGAACAGTATTCGAAGAGACTCACTGACCGTGTGACAGATTGCCCGTCCTGCTAAAACTATTGTTGATTTTAAGCTTTTTGGACCGATTTCGCGACCTTTTCCGTATGATCGAAAATAGTACTCCACGATAAAAAAAATTTCTGCAAAACTGAGAACCATCCTGAAGCACCTAAAATCATCATGACATTCACATAAGTTATAACGTCGTTCAGAAATCACTTAATACGTTTCGGCGCATGACACATACTAATCTGAGGCATACGCATTTTAGTACTGTTTATTTTGCCGCATACCGTTCATATTTGAGAATAAAATGCTCTTAAATGTTAAACTTACGGAAGAAATGTCAGATGCATTTAGATATATTTGTAAAGTGTACAAAAATATCTGATGTGTAATGTGGAGAAGACAGAAAATATTATATTATTTTGCATAATGATCTAGTAGTTTTGTTCAATCCAACTACCTATTAAATTGAAACAATATTAAATTGTATTTATTACCCGTTCTGTAACAAAATAAAAATTATATAAGTACATACCTAGAGTTTCCAGTGCACTACACGTGTAATATGAATAAAGAATATTTTATCACTACAAAACAAAACGTTAGAAATCGTTAGGCTTACAGATTTTTCGCGCCAAATATACTCTAATATATTATTTGGTTTACGTATCCACCGTCGTTTAGTCTCTGATTTATATTTGGAGGAGCAAACCACTGTAATGTAGTTTTGACGTATATTTTGAATAGCAGAAAGATTTATTTTGTTAATTTAATATATATTGGAGGAGGTATGTATAGTAATTTTAGATGGAAGACCAATTGGTTTTAATTTGGTAATTGTATAAAAAATTATAATGTTTTTATTTTCGATACATTATAAGAATTGCAAAAAATTTGATATACACGAATAATATTTTAAAGATATTCACTCCTTCTAGAGGACGACTTATAACCGCATTTTGAAAAGAGGAGCTATAGTCGGGTCGTGTAAATATATATATATATATATATATATATATATATATATATATATATATATATATATATATATATATATATATATATATATATATATATATATACAGTAGAATAAGCGAAACTTAACCTTGGTGGTGGACAAAAATAGAAAAGAAATGATGTTGCAAACGATGTTGGAACCAATGCAATTGTTGCTTTGCATAATATTCACATAGTAGTCAATATATTATTATTATGCAATATTAATGGGTTTGTGGGTGGTTTATGCGTGTGTGTGCGTTGGTGCGTGTGTGTGTGTTGGTGTGTGTGCGTTGCTGTGTGTGTGTGTGTGTGTGTGTGTGTGTGTGTGTGTGTGTGTGTGTGTGTGTGTGTGTGTGTGTGTGTGTGTGTGTGTGTGTCGGTGTGTGTGTGTGTGTGTGTCGGTGTGTGTGTGTGTGTCGGTGTGTGTGTGTGTGTCGGTGTGTGTGTGTTCTGGCCAATGATACTTTTGTTCTCCAAAAAATATTTAACAATAAACAAGGTATTTTGCCTGCTAAAAACAACAATACGCCTTTGAATTCAACCTGATCAACAAAGATCTTATTCCTGAATAATTTCAATTCTCACATGATTTATTTTTGCCGGTAAAACAAATCACTCCGCCAATTTTATTTAATTTTTACAATTTTTTATGATTTTTTATAATTTTTTATGTTTTCTTTATTTATATTTTTTATATAATATATAGAAGAAAGAAAGAAATCTATAATTTTTTATGATTTTCTAAATTTTATATAATTTTATTTACGTGTATTTAAAGGAGGAAGGAACAATTAGAAAATCAACTGATGTTTAATTTCCATGTTAATTTCTAGGTTAACATAAGAATGTAATTGTCATTACAACCAATTGTGGCATAATCTCATAAAAAATATAATAACAAAATATTTTTTAAGGTTTCAATGACATATTGCCATTTTTCGTCTGTCCATATTTTGGATTTTGCTTATTGAATTATCCAATTCAATAACGCGTGCAAAGCGTTTGTACGGAACGTGATTCTTTTCGAAGTGTTGAAAGCATTCGTCCCATCGTTGATGTGGTTTTGTGTGATTTTCGTTCCAAGCTGTAATTTTATCACTGGTCACAAATTTCTTTACATATCCGAACTCATCAAATAATTCAACATTGTTTTCTTCTACGCTAATCCAATTATTCTCTGCCATGCGAGGTAGCGAGTGTAGCCCATTCAAATATGAGTACATTTTCAAACTGTGATTTCCACTGCTCGAGATAATCGATGCAAGTTTGATAAAATGGAAGAACTGTTTGCAACATTGTTTATCAATACCGAGGTCTACAGCTGACGACAGGAACTGTGAATCCACTCTTGTTTTCAACGACTGCAGGAAATCGTCCTGTGTCATTTCAATCGCAGCTACTTCTTCACCTTCAATTCTTAAGACAGTCCGATTGAAAATCTTAGCCTATAGAAAAAATATTGCAATTCAGGTTAGATTCAAATAGTCATGAAGTGATTAAAAGTAATTTTTGAACACGTTTCTTGAGATGGTTTTACATTATGCAATTTTCATGCTAGGCAAGAGCCAAGCAAGACACGATTATGCAACAGCGCATGCCTACGCGCTATTTTCATGCAATTCCTGTGCTATAGGAAAAATTAAAATGTGTTCAATTTTTCATACCATTTTGTTGCAAGTTGCTATCAAAAATTCATGTTGCCAATATAATAAAATTTATAGTTTAGAATAAAACTGAACATTATCACATATTATTGTGTAAGTTTATAATATTATTTATTGGATGTAATAATTTTTGGTTTATATTTTAACATATTTAATGCTGGACTGAAATTTCCAGATGGAATATCTAAAGTTAATGTTTTGGTATATTTATTTTGTTGGCAACAATGAAAGTGGTATCAAAAATTGCACAGAAATTTGGGCTGCTTGAAGTCTCCAGAAAATACGCCTTTAATTCATCATAAACTCGTAAGATTGATTGCACGCATGTGAACATTTCCAAAAAGCGAGTTTTCCCATAACCAAGAATTTTCTGGTATTCAACGTTTGCGGTTTCACAAAACTCTTTCAAATGTGTGACACGAATAGTGAAACGATAAGAATGTGAATAAATTTTCACCATAATTAATTCCACGTTAAATGGTAACATATTGCAGCCACATTGCAAAGTGTTGTGAATAATGTGAGCCTATAATAATGTTGTATATTCTTATAATGGTGATTAGATTGCTTCCATCAAGAGTTCCATATAGTGGAATTCTAGGGGTAGTTTACCCCCTGCATGTGGTTGATTAACTCGAACTCACTGGATACTCATAATTACTTTATTGGTTCTCTAAGTAAAATAATGACGGATGACAACACTAGCTTTGACTGTTCACTCTTAATTCTTAATAATTTACTTCCGTTATTTTACGGGTATTTAACTCACGTGCGTTTTGTTTATACATTCATGTTTTTAATATAATTTGTACACATTATTTAAGAAGCTTTTGATTATATTGCAAATTTCACTAGGTCAGCGCGTGTTCTAGTTACACCGATATTTTCAATGTCATAAACAAACAATCGCATTTAGCAATAAGCAATGAATGATAGGGAAAATAGACAGCAGAAGGGGTCCAGGGAGGAGAAGACACTCGTGGCTCCAAAACTTGCGGCAATGGTTCGGATTGTCATCTGCTGAACTATTCAGATCTGCCGTAAACAAAGTCAGAATAGCCATGTTGATTGCCAACGTTCGGAACGGACAAGGCACATGAAGAAGAAGAATGAATAATATTATTGAAAGGATTTTAAACTTTAAACTGAATTGGGTTACTTAGATCTGATTTCTGTATGCTTAATTAAATCCCGTTACAAGCCGCACAACCCGTTCCCATCAAATTTGGATTCACCTATGACTTTAGTTTGTAGTAAACATTATTTTGCCCACCTCGCTTTTTACCACCAAAATTAGTATTAGTATTATCGCCGCAGAATGAAACTAACTTTCTTGAGATGTTGTACTTTTCAAGAGTTTTCCTCAAGAGCTGCACAATAATATCAGATGTTTTCCCATCTTCAGCCGTAAAATTCAATATTTTCGTCTTCATGCCTTCTAATGGAACGAAATATCTCACCACAACCGTGAACATCTCTACGTTTCCATGGTTAGATACATCGGTAATTATACTGACGTATATTGCGTTGTTCATTGCATAAACCAATTGATTTTCGATGTACGGACCAAAGACATTTTTAACAATTATTGCCTCACATTTAGTACAAGCTGACTGAAATATGGTCAATTCAAAGCAATTCCGAAATATTTACGATGAGCAATCAGCTAAGCTAAAGTTTTCATTTTCCTTAATCATATGGTACGCCCAAACACCTTCCCGAGCTGCTGTCTCTAAATCAATATTACTCTATGTTGCTGTTGCCTTGAAAAATTCAGTCAATTTTTTGCTGCTTGCCGCGGAGCTAATACCTCTTTGGTGTTTTTCACTTTTGATGTGACTCATTACATCCGCTACATTGAGAGTGTTAGTAACTATAAATACTTAGGAACATGGATAACATCAGATGTAGACCAAACCAAAGAAATTAGGGCACGCATTGAAATAGCACGTGCATCATTCATTAAACTTAAAAAGTTTCTTTGTTATCGGAATATAAGGTTAGAACTACGCCTGAGAATGCTTCGATGTTACGTGTTCTCTACTCTTCTTTTTGGCTTGGAAGCGTGAACACTAAAACAAGTCTATCTGAATAAGTTGGCCGCCTTTGAATTTTGGTGTTACAGAAGAATTCTACGAATATCATGGATTCAAAGAATGTCAAACGTGGAAGTAACTAGAAGGATAGGAAATGAGGCGGAAATAATACTAACTATCAAAAGACGAAAATTGAGTACTTAGGACATGTGATGAGAGGGCAAAAATTCGCATTATTACAACTTATTATGTAAGTCAAAATCCGAGGAAAGCGAAATGTGGGAAGACGAAGAATATCCTGGCTTAAGAACTTAAAGGAATGGTGTGAATGCAGTAGTGCAGAACTTTTTAGAGCGGCAGTCAACAGAGTCCGCATAGCCATGATGATTTCCAACCTTCGATAGAAGATGGAACTTAAAGAAGAAGAAGACTACATCCGCTCTACCACTGTGGGCGATCGAAAATTCAGATCTACAAGTATCACATTTTACGTCTCTTACTTTTTTTTTCAAAAATGGGAATTCTTCTTGCAATGTTTTATTAAAAGTGCAATAGCGTTTTCTCTTTTTACTTTCTTGTTCTGGTTCCATATTAACAATAGAATGGAATGAAAAATGTAAGTCAACTAAACAATGCTTTGGACCTCCGTAACCTATTTGAGGCTTCAAACTAATTAGTGACAGAAAATAAATGTTTACATAAAATCATATTGCATATGGTTGACAAAACCAAAAAAAACATTTATCAGCAATCATTACATCGTTGAATGCGGCACATTTCGGTCGACATGATTGATATGTATACAATACATGAATTGTTATCGTTTTTGAATAATCTTTTCCGAAGAGGATAACTAAAATACAGAAACGAAAAAAAAATGCACAGTTTGAGTTTTCCTATAATATAATATCACGATAAAATGCATGCGTTTTGGATGTGGTATTAGTATTACACTCTAGAAATTTTCGACTTTTTTTCGTCCCAACAATTTAATTTGATGTGACTTAAAAGAATAACGTATTTAAAATTTCAAAATAGAATTTTACCAATAAGGTTTAAAATTCGGATGGCCCGGAAGCCTTGTCCGGGACGCCGGGACACGACTTCGTAATTCGGGCCATGTTCCGGATTTTTCTGGCTAGTTGGTCATACTACTCATAATACATATCTCCATTAAGTTTATTTTCGACTTTCTAATGATATTCTTATTCTAATGTTCTATCATCATCATTCTGGCTTTACAACCTTGCGTGGGTCCTAGCCTCCTCAAGATTTTTTCTCCAGTCGTCCCTATCTATCGCCTTCCTCCGACAATCACGTTTTTCCATATTTCTCATGTCTTCATCGATATTATCAAGGAACCTTGTTCTTCCTCTATTTGTACAATGATAGACCAATTGGTCTATAAAAGACCGTTTTTCTAGCTGGGCCATTTTATTCCATCCGCATTACATGCTCTATCCACCTCAGATGTTATATCTAAATATATTTTACGATATCTGGCTCCTGGTATATTCTATAAAGTTCGAAATTGTATCGTCTATTCTATCGTCTCTATTGACATTCACTGTTCCATAGATTCGCCTTAGTACTTCTATTCATGCCACAAAAAAGTTGATTTTTGTTGACCAGTGTAATTTTCGTCGAGACATTAACTATAAAAAATTTTAAAATTAATTATTTACCACACTTTAAATAATGGTATTCTTTGTAAATTACTTGTATTACTTCCAGAATTATCTAAATTAAAATCATATTGTAATTTACTATCGGCTAACGCAATGATTTTAAAATACCTGTGTTCAAAATTAACATAACTATTTATTTGAATTGTTGTAACATTTCAATTTTTAACTGAATTTTTGCGAACGTATGCGCCCAATGAGCGTTTTTTATCCGAACCTCTTTGTTTGACGAAATCAAAAAGTGGACTGAAGACCAATCAACTCTTGGGGCTAGGAAGCAACTCGTTTGCGCGTAGGCAAGGCCGTCCTAGTACGTTACAGATAAAATTGCAGCGAGAACAGACTTCATTGTTTAATTTATCCATTAGACTTACGTAAAAGTCATCTGCACTTACCTGGTAAATAGTTATACTGTTATTCTATTATAATTGTTGGACAAGAAAATAATGTTAATCATTTGTCCATATTTTCCATGAATCTTTCTAGCTTTATTGGTATAATATTCTGTTGTCTTGTAATGGAAATGGTTTCTGTTACAAATCGTTTTCATTTTTTTTTTTTCAAAAAATCAAAAATTATTAGTGATCTTAACCTGAATATGTTTATAATTGATTGTGGGTAGAATTACCAATTTTACAGCCGACTTCCTCGGTCTCGATCGTATAGGCATTAAGCAATGTTTTGAGTGAAATTTTAAGAGATGGTGTACCCTCGGATTGATATCAAATCTGTTTTTCTGTTCTTTGTAGTTAATTATACATGTTTCTCTGACCTGCTATTAACTCGCTAATATTGGTATATTCCTATTGTTGACTTCCTCTTTCCGTATTAGTCACCAGAGCCTGCTACATTCTCTTCTCAGAGGGTTGCTTTCCTTTTTGCTGTCCGTTTTTTCTTGGCTATTGATACATCTTTCTATTGCATTCTATGCTCATTATGCCAGGCATGTTCTTGGATACATGGGATCTGTCAAAGTCTTTGTTTTATGTATGATTCATGCTAATTTAAACTAACATTTGGTGGTCTTAAAGTTTATTCCAGATATAAATTGTTAAATTCACAAGGTATTTTATAGATGTATGTCTTTGATCTCCCCTATGTGTTGTAGGGTGTAGTTTTGGAAAGAATAAATCTCAGTGTGTTGTGTTGTTTTAAATGTTATAATGTATTTATTTCCTACTCTTTTTAAAATTTTCTGATTAACCTTTTTACAGATAGTGCTGTTATGTTCAAATCCCTTCTTGTGGGGATTTCTGGATCGTTTTTTGTTGTTCCCTTTCTTCAATTTCGTGGAATTTCTTGTTTATAGATGACAATGGACAAATAATTTGTTGTTAAAATATTTGTTAGCCGGTTTTTTATTCGTGAAATGCATTTTTGTTGAAGCAGGTGTTTTTTGTCTCTATCATATAGTGATGATGATTTCCTTTTTATATTTATTTTGTGATTTGAGTGATAATTTAAATATCTATTGGTGTATGTTGCTGTTTTCTGTTGACTAAGTTACATATCTCGTACAGTTGAAAGCTATCGTCCCATAGCACTTCTCAGCTGCTGCTATAAACTGTTGGAACGACTTATTTTAAATATAACAGGCCCACAAATTCTTGAAGATATCCCACTCGAACATATCTCTTGAAAACATCTAACTACACATAGATGCAGGTTTCCATAAGCAACAAAAGACAGCTGTAGTTTTTGTAGATGTGATAGCTACCTACGACACAGTATGGAAGGAGGGACTCCTATATGAGTTGACCAAACTAATGTCATGCTAAAGAACATTGAAACTAATAAACAACACACATATATATATATATATATATATATATATATATATATATATATATATATATATATGAAAATTACTGAGTTCTCGGGAAGAACCGCGTTGAGAATTTAAAAGTCCTCCTGCCTACTCCTCAGTGTCACTCGACACTGAGTAGTAGGCAGATTGAGACCTCAGTGCCGAGAGACAGTTCTTGCAATATAGAACACGATACTGGTACGTTTCGAGTGAGGGGAGTAGGCAGATTGAGACCCCGAACTCGAACCGAACCGTATCACTCTTGATAATGGCTCCAAAATGGGTGCCGAAACTTCGAGTTTTAAATTCTCAA
The DNA here is from genome assembly GCF_040954645.1 of Diabrotica undecimpunctata. Lineage (NCBI taxonomy): Eukaryota > Metazoa > Arthropoda > Insecta > Coleoptera > Chrysomelidae > Diabrotica > Diabrotica undecimpunctata. The sequence goes on along the minus strand of NC_092809.1, from coordinate 86,786,674 downwards.
CGCGGTTCTTCCCGAGAACTCAGTAATTTTCATTTATCTGACCGCGGAAACTTATCCGAACATATATATATATATACAGTAAAACCTCCCTTAACCGAAACCTTTTTAACTGAAACATCGTTTAACCGAAACGGCTGACATTTTCAATAATTTCGTCAATAATAAGTAAATTTTTATCGCAAAACGTAACAATTCCATTAATTTCCCTCAGCGATTGCTGCCTATGTGTGTTGGGAAATCAAAAAAACCAAGAGCTCTAAAACATATTTCCGAAAAAGCACTTCCAGTTTTTTATAGAAGCCAAAAAAGCTCATAAATGTCGACCACTTTATTTTCAGAATGGTTCGAAAATGAATTCGTCCCAAGTGTAAAATCCTTTTTTAAATCAAAAAACCTTCCCGTAAATGAATTGTTGCTTGTTGACAATACACCAACTCACCCCCAAAATATACAAAATAGTGACAGTTGTCAGATTTTTGCCACCGAATGTCACGAGCTGCTGAGAATTCAGCCGTTAGACCAGGGGGTAATAGAGACATTCAAGAGACATTATAGTATTTTTTAATACCAATACTTTGACCAAGAATACTGTAAAACACAATGTTATTTTTAACCGAAATTTTTGTTATCCGAAACGGCCTCCCCCCCAATTATTTCGGTTAACAGAGGTTTTACTGTATATATATATATATATATATATATATATATATATATATAAACTAAGGAACACTTGAAAATCTATCTAAAAGACCCAAACGGTCAGATACTAAATCATCCAGTACAAAATTAACTAGGATGGGAGAGATTGAGGAACCCATAGGTGTCCCAAAAATTTGAAGATAATATTTGTCATCAAAGACCAAAAAATTAGTGTCAAATACTAATTACAACAGTTCTGCAAATACATCCCAGGGAACAGGACAGTTAGGTTGGATAGAATTCCAATGATTTCTTAAGGAAGTCATGACACTAGAAAAAGGTAAATTAGTGAAAAGGAATACAACATCAAAACTCACTAAAATGTAACCTTGAGGAAGTTCAAAGTTATTAATAAATTCACTAAAGTGAAAAGAATCAACAATGTTAAAGTTGTTATTATAATTATAAGATTTAGATAGTATATCAATTAAAAATTTTGAAATATTAATATTAAGTGAATTAATGGAGGAGACAATCGGCCTCATGCTCAATGTGGGCTTATGTATTTTCGGTACACAATAAAATCTGGGAGCATATCCATCATAATTATGTAAATATTTTGCAAGTGGTTGATCTATGGTCTTTAAATTTTTTAAATGAGTAATGAATTTATTTATTTTATTAGTGAATGTAGAGCAAGGATTGGTAGAGAGAAGTTGATAGTATCTATCATCATCTAACAACGATTGACTGAGACTGAGATATTGATCTCTGTCCATGAGGACAGTGGAATTCCAATCTAAATCTTATAATTATAATAACAACTTTAACATTGTTGATTCTTTTCACTTTAGTGAATTTATTAATAACTTTGAACTTCCTCAAGGTTACATTTTAGTGGGTTTTGATGTTGTATCCCTTTTCACTAATTTACCTTTTTCTAGTGTCATGACTTCCTTAAGATATCATTGGAATTATATCCAACCTAACTGTCCTGTTCCCTGGGATGTATTTGCAGAACTGTTGCAATTAGTATTTGACACTAATTTTTTGGTCTTTGATAACAAATATTATCTTCAAATTTTTGGGACACCTATGGGTTCCTCAATCTCTCCCATCCTAGTTAATTTTGTACTGGATGATTTAGTATCGGATAGATTTATATGACCGTTTGGGTCTTTTAGATTTCCAAATCCCTTTTATTAAGCGGTATGTTGATGACCTATTATTAGCCTTACCTCCAGACAAGATACAGGCCACCTTGTCTTTGTTCAACGAGTTTGATCCTCACTTACAGTTCACTGCTGAACTTGAGAACCCTACCTCTAATAGTATTCCCTTCTTAGACATGCGTGTCATTAGAATGGGAGATAACACCTTAACCACAAGTTGGTATAGGAAACCAATGGCCTCTAATAGGTTTCTCAACTACCATTCTTGTCATCCCTACAAATGTAAATTAAACCTAGTTAAAGCTTTGAGCTGTAGGCTAAATAGACTGACACATCCGGTTAATCAAATGGAATCCCTCCAATTACTTAAAAATATTCTAATTGAGAATTCATATCCTTCATCCCTCATTAATAAATACCTTTATACACAGAGTTATGGTTCCTCTTTAAATGACATGCCCAATGGTGACCAACTCAGAATAATATCAAATAATTCAATTAATAACACTGTTCTGCCTAATACTGTACTTGGGACTCCAACCACCCATTACTCATCTTTACCTTATTTTCCTCAAGTTACTGAAAAACTTATTAAACTGTACAAACAGAAAAATGTACCCGTTAAAATTGCAGTTAAAAATGCTAAGACTGTCAAGAATTTGTTTTCTAAAACTAAAACACCCTTGTCCCTTCTGAAACAAGTAAATGTCATCTATCACATACCTTGTGCTGAGTGTGACTCATGCTACATCGGGCAGACAGGGAGATCACTGAGAGGGCGTCTTACGACTCACCGCAGTGATATCAACTTCTCTAAGCATACTTGTGCTCTTGCCCAGCATGCTATTGACACTAAACACAAAGTTGACTTTAATGAAGTTAAGATTCTTGGCAATGAACGCAATATCGTTAAAAGACAGTTTTTGGAAATGTGTTCAATACTTAAACACCCTAACGCTCTCAATAAGAGAAGGGACATTAGTAACTTGAGCCAAATTTATCATGCATTAATATTGGAGAATTAGGCTTAATATGTTGTTTATCTAATAAATTGGGTGGTTAGGTGTGATAATTTAGGATTGAAGCTGTAAATGAATCGAATAAACCCCTCTAATGAATTGTCTCCACTCTGATAAAGGCTGTCACCATTTTAGAAGATGTCTGTTTCAATCTCCTTATCAATGCCTCCACAATTCTTAGGGGATACTTATCCCTGCGAGCGGGGCAAGGCTTACTGGTTCCACTAGGCTGGACTGACTGGTTCCGCCCTCGCGGATTTACTAGAGGGTAAGGAAATTTTTTGGAAAGAAGGGAATTAAGGACTTCTCGGTCTCAGGTCCTGCAAAGAGTGAGAGGCTATGGGCTTACGTTAGAAGCCGGAGCACTGCATAAGCGAAATGTGTATCTCTTCTAGTCTCGACCTGTAACGGCTAGGAATAACAAAAACAAATTTCGAGTTTACAATGTATTAACTAGACTGTACACTACAAAATATCAGTTATGACCAAAAATGTTCGATCAGGCGCGAAGGGAGACGAGAAGAGACAAGCAAGGAATTAAAGGTCGGACAATTCCGTGTCATTAGATATATCTTGGGTTAGTATATAGATCTTAGTTACCTTCGCGTATCTAGGCTCTAGCTAGTGAATACGCCTCCAGTCCTACAGGGATTTGAGATTGCGAACCTTCGAATCTCCAGTTGCCGACACTTATACGTCACACTATCCCGTCGAGTTAAATAGTGCGTCCACTGGCTGCATATCGTCCGATCTCCACACTATGACGTGGAGCGTCTAGAGTGCCAACTTCCCACTAGTCCGCCCCTCGCGTGGGGCCCTCTCAGGCGCCGCGCTATTACTGAACGCTGGCCCGCTTCGTTCCGTTTTTATCTATTGCCAACTCGTACCTTCGATTATGCCATCTATTCCATGTGTTAAACTGGATCACGCTATGTAAAACTTCTTAGTCAGCTCAATTCTTATCACTTGTTTAACAATTCGTACCTTGTATTAATTTCCAACAAAGTCTCTCAAGTGTCGTAATTTTTTAAACATTCAGGCTTGTGTTAAACTGGGTCAATTGTTTTGTTTTTAATTTGAAATGTATACGTTAAACTGTGTCGAATTTATTCTTTATTTATTTGGAATATATAATAATTACTTAAATAATTATTTCTCTTTACTAGGCTAATTGTCCCTTAATTTTTCCTTCTTTATTTCCTTGCTATGTTTCCATTACATTTACTTTAAAAATTTGTCCCTTAAGGTGTAGTTTCTATCATATTTTCATATAAATAATTTCAAATAAAATAAAATAATTTCTTACTTTACTTACTTAGATTTATTCAACTTACATTTTATTGATTATTTTGTCAATGTTACTTTTACATATTTAAATAATTGTTTCTGTTCAAATAATTTAATAAAATTTAATAATAAAATAGATTCATAGAATCTATATTATTCTCAGTTCCAAATGTATGAACCTTGGACTGATGGAGGTTGAATCAATCTTCACCTGTTGCTGGTTATTCTGGCACATTAACTTTTAAAAAAAATGCCTTGTTGTTCTGTCAAAATTGTTTGACCTCAAGGTTACTGTCTTTTCTCGTTCGGCGTGGTACCTAGATTCCTGTCGCATTTCACCGACAGCGACTGAGAAGCTTAAGAGTGGTAACTTCATTATATATTTTTTTAAATATCTATAATTCAATTTTTAATAATGTTACCTAAAGTTAAGATCAAATTTAAATAATAATATACTGTTGGAAATGCATCATATGATCTTTTTGGTTCTCTATAAATTAATGTTTTTTACTTAAGTTTTTTCACATATTTTTTTATATACATGTACTATTACCACATGTCTTTTGCCGTGCTAAGTTGAGTTAATTTGTAAACTGTATTCAGTTCAATTAATTGTCTATACAACATAATTTTTAATGTCCAGTATCATAAGCTTGTTTACACATTTTATATCTTTGACTGCTATATATCTTTTTGAGGTAACCAACTTATAATAACTTTTCCATGGATGTTTGGTTTTTCATATTGTTCTTTTTAGATGAACTGATGATGCTTCTTTATTAAGAAGCGAAACGTCTTCAATAAATAGATGAAGTAGCCACCTTCTTTGTCTTTTATTTCTCCACTTTGACAGAAAAACCCACCACTCTTCGAGTGTTCCTTAGTTTATATTGGATTGACAGTCGTACTCCTTTTCTCGGTAGATATATATATATATATATATATATATATATATATATATATATATATATATATATATATATATACATCTCTAGTACAAAACCAGGCCAATCGGTCCTACGTATCATCCCGGGCCACCACTTTCTAATATAGATAGACAAAAAATTGCGGTGTATAAATATTCAAATGAGGTATGTTGCACATGGAAATCATAATATACAATTAATTTTTTCATCCATAAAAGTTTTGTATATCGACCTAAAAATAGAGACCATCTCAGTCCAATTGACTTTCCTTACAAAGTCAGACCAGGGTATACAAAATTTTGTATCCAATAGTATAAACCCAGGCCACGGCTGTGTTGCCAAACTTATTTTATCGACTTCGTATAACAAAAAACCTGTGTATTGATTACTGTGTTAATATAAAAAAGAATATGATGAGTGCAATGTTCATAAGAGAATTTATAGAGTTTTGGTATGTCCTCCTTCTCTATCTTTTCTCCTTCGTAAGGATGTAGTGGCGTAATGTAATTTGTTTGTCTATTTCTGTCCAATTATCTCTCTTCTCTGCGTGTTGTTCTGCTTCGGAGGGTGAGTAATCAGTCGTTACTCAGTCATTACAGTATATTTTGGTTGATAGTGGTAGTCTAGTTTTTATATTAAGTTCTGCTAGTATTTAATTATTTGTGCGATGCGCGGTACATAGTATGCGCAACATTCTACGGTAGACCCACATTGCAAACGTCATTATATGCTTTGAATCTGCTTTTTTGATGGTCCAAGTATCTGAAGCGTAGGTGGCGATAGGAAATATTAATGCTCGAGAAAGGCGTAATTTTGTGTTTTTTATAATGTCAGTGTTCTTCCGTATCTTTGTGAGTTTGGTTCTTGCCGATCTGGCCATTGTGATGCGTCTACGGATCTCGTCTTCGCATCCTCCACTTGCTTTATAATAAATATAATATAATAAACCATATTATTGACTCTTACATCAGCGGTGTTATTTAGATTAAGTTTGTGTAATAAATATATTAAGTTTCTTTACGTACATGCATTTCTCTAAGTACATGCCACATTTTATCTCATTTTACGTTATCGAAGGCCTTGGAGTAGTCAATAAAGCACAAATATGTTTCTATGTTAAACTCTCGAGATTTTCCGATAATTTAACGAATATTAAGAGTGTGTTCTCTTGTTCCTCTACCTTGGACGAATCCGCATGTTTCTTGGGGAATATGTGGTAAAAGAATTGATTTTAGTCATTTATTGATGACGGTTAGAAGTACTTTGTTCGCATGAGACATCAATGCTACTGTACGGTAATTACTGTAGTCTGTCGGAGAACCTTTTTATATATGGGAATAAACGTGAGTTTACTCCAGTCATTTGACCACTTTCCGGTATTCCAGATCTCACTGCAAATTCTAAGCATTACTTCCGTCCCTAATTCTCCCATTTCTGTGAGTGTTTCAGCTTTTATTCCATCTTCCCCTTCTGCTTTTTTTAAATTTTAGCTTTTTTATTGCCGCCTCAATTTCTGATTTTAATATATTTTAGGTTTTTTTTAACTTCAATTTCCTAAATTTACAAAAATTGCTTTCAGTTTCCTATTCTAATACTAAAATATTATTTAAAGTGGGTACATTTAAAAGGTCAGTAGGAATTAAAACCAAAATTATGTATTTATTTCAAAAGTCAGAAACATAACTAAATTAAAATTATAATTCTAAAATAAATGTTAACTTTTAGAATATTTAAAGATATTTAAGTCATATTGTATAATGCATACTGTCCACATAAAATATACAATATTTATGTGGGTTGATTTAAATTACCCTTATACATGTTGAAAACAACGGCCTTAATGGTGGTCCATTCCATTTTTCGAAATTCTTCGGATTGCTGCTCTTGAAATGCTTCAACTTTAAATTTTTTAGGGGGTCTTTTTTCCTTAATATTATTTTTAAAATTTTGTGCAATCAGTCTTTTTTGTTCAATGCTCCATTTATGTCTGACAATTGGGATTTTTCTACAATTCATTTTACTACTTGTACTGGGTACCTGTATTGTCGTGCTAGTAATATCATCACTGTCATCGTTTCTAATGTAAGTGTGTTTTTAATGTATGCCCCATAAACTGAGACAGCTGTTCCAGTTCTTTCTCATCAAAATGTAGTAGTTGGGTTATAGTTGCTAGGTATTTTCTTAATTTAGTTGCACTAATTGATTTCGGGTTATCTGTGCCACATTTTTCAGCATATTTGTATAAAATTTTGGTGCCATCTAAAAATCCTTGCCCAGCCGAATAAAAAATATATTTATTCTGGTTTGCAAATTGGTCTCGTAGGGAAGTAAAGTAGTCGAAATGCTTTTTCATCTCTGGGGACAACAATATTGGTACACCCCTACCTCGCTTTCCTCGTATAACAATGCGATAATAAGAATTCAACAAAATTCTTTCAGACTCTGCTAGGCAATTTTCAAACTCGGTGTTGAAAGATTATTATAAGATTAATTGCAAGGTACTTGTCAACATTCATTTGAGCTACCTCTGCATGTCGGCGCCTGTTCAATTGTATAATTTGCGCATATACTATTTCTTTAAGTAAATTATATGATCAATTAAGATGATTATATTTGTATTGTCATTCTGTAAATCAAGAAAAGCTCGATCAGTCCATTCTTTCAAAAATTGGTTAATATTTTTTATATCGTTCGTTAATGGTATTAAACCATTTTTATTCCACTTGTTCTCATTCAGATTTAATCCTGCTTGAGCGGAAATTTCGTCAGACCATTGCGATTCAATTATTTTTTTTAGTATTTTTAAATCTTTTCTCTGATCGTTGGTATTTTCTATTTGAATATGATGGATGTAGGCTAAATCGCAAATTTTCTTAAGCAGGGTACCAAAAGTCATTGCAACTGTGGGAGATTCATGTTTGTCAAGATCAGCATTGTATCGAGCAATATGGTTGACAAGCGACGCATGTTTTGACAGACTAAGTCAAAATTTCCCTTAGTTTTTCTGCCTTTCATATTAGAATATGCATATTGACAAATTAAAAAGTCACGCTGTGCGGTTAAGTTCGTTTTGTCTGCACGCATTCGAGGAAATAGTTCTTTAACTAATAACTTGTCATGCTTAAACAACGTACTCACCAGTAGTGCACTTTGGCCATCACTTTGTGATGTTTGTCTCTTTTGTTTAGTACTTATTTCCCTATTTTCTGGACATTTCTTTGTGTGTTTAAAGAGAGATTTTCGTTTATAAAAACCGAAGCAATAGGTGCAGGGCAGGAAGCTGTCTCTTAGAGACGTGTCACTTTGTACCAATCGTTTTACGCGTCTTACAACATTAGTTATTCTATTTCTCAAGAAGTCTCCTTTTTTACGTAACATTTTTTAACATTAATTTCATTAAAATGCCAGTGAAAATATGTCTAGAAAAATGGTCCACGTCTTTTTCGCAATAGAAACAAAATGTGAATTTGTCATAATAACTTGCATCCGTAACTTTTTCGACTCCATCAGCCTCTTCATTTTCCTAAAAAAAAGTTATGTTGACACTGTCTTTTTATTTTAAAATTACAAATTAAACAAATTTAGTTTGAAACTTACTTTGTCATAGATAGTATTATTTCCTGCATCTACTTTCGTAATACTTCCCTATAATAAACAAAAAATCACGATTATTGAATACCAAAAAATATGGTTAGGTTGAAATGTTTCCTTGATTCTGAAAAGAGAGGTGCCTCACCTTTTTGTTTGAAACTAATGAATTGGAAATTATATTAGATTGACATGGAACAGTCTCAATGGGATCTTGATGCAAATGTTCATTTTTGCCTGTTTTTTCGTTATAAAACATAAAAACTTAGGCAAATCTGCTAAATAATTTTAAAATAATTTCAAATTACCATATTTTTTAATGTAAATATATTTGGTTGAATTTGTATAATCGCAGATGACGCTGAACAATTTGTTTTAGAAAATTCTGTATCCAACTTGGTGTCCTAAAAGGAAAATATTTAAAGCAGACTGTAAAAATTTATTGATAAATTAAGAATACCTCTGAACATATTGAAGGGCTACATATTGTATTATCTAAATCCTTTCCAAAAACAAGCAAGACAGTAACAATCCCTGTACTAACAGAGCTATTTAATAGATGTCTCCATAATAGAAAGATCCCTAAAGACTGGAACGAGAGTCTAGTAATACTCTTACACAAAAAAGGGGACAAATGTGATCTACAGAATTATAGACCTATATCGTTGCTCAGTAAAGTGTACAAACTATTTATGAAAATTATTAACAACCGGTTAACCTACAAAATGGACAATTACCAATCGGTTGAACAGGCTGGCTTCCGCAAAGGATATAGTACATCAGACCATCTGCTGACAACGAGAACATTGATAGAGAAGGCAAATGAATACCAACTACCCGTATTTCTTGCCTTCGTCGACTATGAAAAGGCGTTTGATAGTATCGAGATGTGGGCCATAGAACAAGCTATTAATAATTGTAGAATAGATTCGAGATATAGGCAACTAATACATAATATATATGGAAATGCAACTATGATAGTACAACTAGACGAAAATACAAATCCCATCCCCATTAAGAGAGGAGTGAGACAAGGAGACGTAATATCGCCAAAGCTTTTCAACCTAGCCCTAGAAGACGTCTTCAAAACTACAAATTGGTCAACCTATGGCATTAACGTTAATGGCAACAAGTTAAACCACCTCAGATTCGCTGACGACATAGTGATTATAGCGAGAACATTCGAGGAACTGCAAATTATGATGGGGGAACTAGCAGCCAGCTCCCAATACGTCGGCCTAAAAATGAATATAAAAAAACAAAAATAATGACAAACACAGATGACCCCAGACGTATAACTATAAATGGCAGTGAGATAGAACAAATCCAGGAATATATCTATCTAGGCCAAATCCTGAGACTTGACAAAGAGAACCAAAGTGCGGAAATTACTAGAAGAGCAAGACTGGCATGGGCAGGATTTGGAAAACTTAGTTGGATACTTAAGAACCGCAAAATACCCCAATACTTGAGGAGCAAAGTGTTCAACCAATGCATCCTTCCTATCATGACATATGGATGTCAAACCTGGACCCTAACTAAGGCAAACATGAATAAACTAGCCACAACAAAAAGAACAATAGAAAGAGCAATGTTAGGTATACGACTGTCAGATAAAAAGAGGAACGACTGGGTAAGATCTAAAACAAAAGTCGAGGACATAGCAACAAAAATTGCCAAACTTAAATGGAGCTTCACGGGCCACACTGCTAGACAAAAAGACCGACGTTGGAATACTACAATACAACATTGGAGACCTTACGAAAGTAAACGACCAAGAGGAAGACCACAGATGAGATGGATTGATGATATTAAAAGAATAGCCGGAACAAATTGGAAATATGTTGCTCAGGATAGAGACCGATGGAAGGAGTTGGGAGAGGCCTATGTCCAAACATGGACGACAGAAGGCTAAGAAGAAAGAAAAGAAGAAAGAAATCCTTTCCAAAGTTATCATCATCATCATGTTTCCTTTTTTGTCCAAAAATGGCCTAGATTAAACAGATAAAAATTAATAGAAATATATTTTCGGTTCGTTATTGAACTCTTTATAATAAAATAAATTATATAATATAGTATAATTATATAAGAAAGAAGAAATTATAAAGAAATAGTTTGCAAGATTAATATGTACAGGGTTTTCAACTATAATGGATCCCCTCTTAATTTTTTATTTGACATAGTGCAAAAAATAAAAAATAGCCAAATAGCCAAATAAATAATCGTTTCTTTTTCATATACATATAATAGTAGTATAGTAGTACACATAACCGTAGATTTTACGGAAAAATTATTAAGGAAAAGTTAGAAACTGAAATAAGAGGAAAAATTGGAGAAGACCAAGCATGGTTCACAGTAAAATCATGCCTAGAGCATACTTACACATTGGAACAACTAATAAAGAAAAAAATGGCAAAAGGTAGACCAGTCCATCTGGATTTGGTCGATCTAAAGAAAGCGTGTGACTCAATACCTAGAATTAAATTATGGGAAGCAATGAATGATCTCGGAATCTCTCAAATACTAATAGAAGCAGTTAAAGCACTATACAAAGAAAACAAAGTAGCTATTAAATGTGGAATTAAAGTGTCTAATCCATTTAAGACTACAAAATGACTTCTACAAGGCTGTGCTTCGTCCCTCACTCTGTTTAAAAATTTCAAATTCTAAATGCACCTGTTTACGGAGCAATTATTATTTATGTAATACCACTTTTCAACCTTTAAAAAAATATCTGGCAAAATATTGAATTTAGATATGGGGAACCTTGAACAAAATACCTTAATAAAGGAAAAATTTAAAAAATAAGTAAAAAGGGTAGCATTTTATTTGATATAGTGAAAATGGAATCTACTTCAGGTATTTCCAGAAGAATAATAATTTTAAAAATAAGGTCCATTAGCAAATTTTGTAAAAATAAGTAATATTCCATTCTCGAGATATTTCTAAAGCACGGGCTAAAAAATTATAATTATACTACGTCAGATGAAATATAACTAATTTTATACTTACCGTTATTTTGTTTCATAAGGGATAACCTCAATACATTATTTGCTCTCTGCGACATGGCTAGGATTTGCACCGCACTTACACTGACGTAATGCGTTCAGTTTCAGTTGCCTGGTAAAACATTGAAAACTCGATCGGGAATAACAGAATAGCAGTGTTGCCAATTTTACTGGCCCGGATTTGTCAATTGAAATACCTATACAAATTCGTTAAAATCAGCGCTCCAAGCGGTCATTTTGAACATTACAAAATGACTATTGATACATATACAGACCACAGTAAAATTTGAAATAACTATACTGAGACAGGTTAGACAACCTTGCTGTGGATTCGCCAGATTCTGTGGCGCGGCAGATTTAATCTGACCAAATTTGGTGACCTGAACGTTACTAACAAGCGAGTTATAAACCGAAACAATTCCAGGCCGCTTATATGGTCTGGGATTGCGGCACTGGCCTGGATTTGTGCATTCAGTTTACTATTCTTGGCCTGACTTTGTGCTAAAGATGTATCTATATATATATATATATATATATATATATATATATATATATATATATATATATATATATATATATATATATATATATATATATATATATATATATATATATATAAAGCACTGAATACCTGTAGATAGGCCTAATTCATAGTTTATTCTTATTAAAACAACTCGAAGATGATCATGTAACATCACAAAATGCTTTGTTATATGTGCTAAATGTCTTATTGGAGAAAAGATATTTCATCTTCTTCTTTAGGTGCCGTGTCCGTATTCAGACGTTGGCATACAACTTTTCTGAACGTTGGATTGGTCGTGGTAGTCATATTCCTTGTCAATGTGGTGAGATATTGATATAATTATTTAATTCATAAAAAATCCGAAAAGAATACTTACTGTTCATTACGTAAATTATTTACCCATTTTTATTAGGACAAATAGAAACTAGAGCACAGGTATTGAATAACACATATGTGTCCTGTTTCATAATACTTTTGCTACAAATCTAACCTGAAAGACTCAGCATTTTTACAAAAACATCATGGTTGTCCTAATGACCGATATTGTTATAAATATAGTAAACACACAGGCAATTTAGTTCAGCATAGTTCGTTAGTAAATCATAATAGTCCATTTGTTCGAGATGTAATTATAGTTACTCTTAAGCTGTAACGTAATCATATAAATATGTAATGTCATTGATATATTCATCCATTATACATTATAGCCACCACGTAGCCCCGAATTTAATCCCCTTGATTTTGGTGTATGGGGCGCATTAAAACAACGTGTGTCATAAACATTCGCAACCAACTATGGGAAGAAATAAATACTGCAGCAGTTTCTTTAGAACCAAGGATGCTATTTAATATGAGACGATCTTTTATGGAATATATTGACAAATGAATTAAAGAAAATGGAGGACATATCGAACACTCACTTTGAAAAAAAGTTATGTTGTTTAGTTTAACTATTTCTTAATTTGGTTTGTAAACAAAATGTTTTGATTATGACTTTAATTTAACATAAAACATAAAGTGTTTGATGTAAAATCCTATTATTCTGTTATTTTGTCAAATCCTATTATTAATTATCCTGGTGATATCTTTATTTTATAATATTTCGTTAACTATTAACTTTAGTTAAAGGTATTTTATACCAAAATTCAGAAGTATTACTGTTTTTGTCTATTTTTTCTTCGTTGCCTGAAGTAATTGCCTTAGATCAAAACTATGCAGCTGAGTTTTAAAATGCGATTATCTCGAAAACTGTTGAGTTTTGAAGTTATTAACAAGTATAACTTTTTTTGTTAAAATAATGTATCTTTAATTTTTTATCCCAAATACAGGTAACTTAAAGAGCAAAAAAGTTAAGTGCAAATTTATACCACATATCTGAATTATTTCTCATATTTAAAAGTACCCAGTTGTAAATTTTCATACATAAATGTTTACAAACATGAAAGTTATAGCGAAAAAAAAAAAATTTAATTTTGCACCTTAACACCCCGTATCTTTCTTAATATCAACATTTTATTAAAGCAATTTGGCTTAAATCGTAATATTTTAAAATGTAGAATCTACTGTTTCTTTTTGTACAATCACTTAAGGACCACCCTGTATATAGACCAGTTTTGCACTTCTTCGTGAAGCGATTAATTCCACTCGAAAACTAGATGTCACAAATATCAGTGTTTTTAATATCTAGTCATCTATTAAAATTGACATTCAATATTATGGGATAGTTTCGTCTGTATCAACACACACTCAGTCCTAAGACTGAAGTCCTTTCGAATCTAAGACTGAAACTCAGAAGTGCAATTTAGCGCATCATATTGCCGAACAAAGCCAAAAACCAGAACGTTGAAACCCACTACAGTGGTTCATAACTTTTCTGGTACTTCTATTTCGACCATTGCTACTCAAGCTCTAGCAGAAGGTTTCAATTACTCTATTACCCCAAGTCACATTTAAATTGAGACAATCATCTGTCAAACTGAAGAAGCCATCTCCTCCAACTAGACAAGATATCGCTAGAGTTCTCAGAAACTCCCTCAGAAAGTCCCCTACTCCGAACATTAGATAATCCGAGAAAAAAGACCTGAAAGAACTTCAGTCAAATCCAAATCTAGTCAAACTTCAGTCAAATCCAAATCTAGTCAAACTTCAGTCAAATCCAAATCTAGTCATTTTTCCCGCCAATAAAGGCAATGCCACCTTCATCCCAAACACTTCTTATATTAATAAACTCTCAAATCTCATTAATACTCCAGACTAACGACCAATTCTTAATAATCCAACAACCTATCTGGAGAAAACAACAAAAGCCATTATCAATAAAACCTCTCTTCCAGTTGACATAAAACAATCTCTAATTCGCCATGAAAAGTCTTTCAGAACACCTCTGATATATGACCTACCCAAAATTCACAAACTCGATATTCCTCTACGTCCCATTGTCAGTGCATACAACTGCCTTACACAACCGTTTGGCCAAGTACTTGGCCAAACCTGTACAACCTCTCGATGAAAATGCGTAATCCTTTGTCAAAAATTCTTTTCATTTCATCGAACTTAAACAATACCCTATCTCACCGTCAGAGATTCTAGTAAGTTTTGATATCGTTTCACTCTTTACAAAGATTCCTATAGACGAAACTCTAAACATTCTAAAAACTAAATACAGTATTCAGCAAGACGACCACTTATCTCTCATTAAACATCGTATGTCCAACACTTATTTCATCTTCCAAAATCAATTCTACAGACAAACAAATGGTGCCCCAATGGGCTGCCCACTATCTCCAATAATTACCAATATCTTTATGGAAGACTTCTAGACCTGAGCACTATTCACATCAATGCTCAAACCCACATGTTGGCTATGACATGTTGACGATATATTCGTCATTTGGCCCCATGGCAGGGAGGCTTTGGTATCTTTTCAAACCCATCTGAATGATATACATCCTAGTATCCAGTTCACGATGGAGGTGGAAATTGATTCATCCCTACCGTTTCTCGACGTTATCATAAACAAAAATCAATTCCAAGGTTTTCATCACTATATTTATCAAAAACCCACCCATACCAATCGTTACTTGCATGCCAACTCTTATCCCCTTCACAAATTAATTCAGTTATTAATACGCTTGTCTCCAGATCAATACGCCTTTGCGCTTAACTCTCTAGTTTAAAACAAGCCCTCATCCAAAACGGTTACCGGGAAAATCACATCAATAGGAGCATCCACAGATATCAATCTCCCAGTCAATCTCAATCCAAAGACTCAGACCCTCATCATATGAAAGCATTTCTTCCTTGCATGAAAGGTGTCACTGATAAAACTCTAAAATCAAGAGGAATAAAGACAATATTTACCCCCCAACAAAAACTTTCATCACTTGTCTGATCAATCAAAGACAATATTCCAAATGAACAACACGGAGTTTATGAAATTCCTTGTGCAGACTGCCCCTGATCCTATATAGGCCAAATAAATCGTAGAATCCAAAATATGATTCCATTTCTGTTCGCAATTACGACTCAATTTCAGCTCTGGGTCAACACCATCTTCATATAGGTCACAAAATTGATTTTGAAAACGCCAGAACCATAGCACTCATCCGCTTCTATAAACCAAGAATTATCCGAGAAGCCATAGAAATTGAAAAAATGCCAAATTGTCTCAATAAAAGAGATGGCAGCATACAGTTACCTTCGACTTGGAGACCTCTCATAAAGAAACTAACATCCGCTCCACCCATGAACCAAAGTCCGACTGTCAGAAATGTTCGCGGCAACCCCCGCGTCAATCCCCACGCTAGCCCCCAAGCCACGTCACCATCGACGGTATAAATGACCCGTCCTCGTATTCACAGCACCAGATAAGTGATCAGTGTAGTAGTGTCTGGCGACTCGTGAGACTGAGACCTTAGAAGCCCTGAAGAAGACATCGGAGAGGATGTCGCTCGGCGCAATGATAATCAACGCGGTTCAACCCGGAAGATTGGTGAGGTTAATTCCTGTAATAGTATTAATCTTAGTTCTAGGTTTAATATGAATAAATATATAGGCAGTGATGGTTGGAACCCTTTTACACTGTAACTCTTGAAGGTCTCCGTCAGATAAGAGGAGACAAGAAACAAAGCCAGATGTTACTATTCCATATATTAGCGGAAACGTTTCGTTTTGTACTTACAAAACAGCTTCAGTCCAAATCTGTAGAGTAATACTCTTTTAGAAGGATTAGTGAAGCTCATTAAATTAAAAGAGAAGGCCAATAAGTGACCTCTTATGATAAATTAAACTTGGAAAACAGTAGTCTGGAAATTATTTGCAAAAGACATCTAGAAATGGTAATGACGTACAAAACCGAATCTATATATTAAAGGTTACAAAATGTACCACATATAAATCAGACGTACACCTGGAAAGAAAAGTCTATACGGTGACAGTCTGGGAATGGCTCGCGGCTAGACAAAACAGTGGAGATGGTCGTGCGGTCCACAAAACAAAGAAAAAACCGAAGTTATATCAGGGGCGCCAGGTAAATTGGCCCACAGCCTTCCCTACGTTACTATTCAATAAACCACCAACTTACCAATAGGTTGACTAATAAAATATCAAGTACAGTATACAACCTAAATAAATAAAAAAATAAATGAAATTGTCTGAGATCAGGATTTAGTCAATTTTAATAAATAGATTCCCAAGATACTTGCCTAACAAAAATTCATAAGTTATTTCAAAACTGTAAAGTATTTGTAAATATTAAAATAAAAACAAACCGCAATTAATCTTTAAAAAAAAAAACTATTGTATCCCGTAAACAAATTAGACGGTGCCTTCGATCATTCGTCGAAAATTAATTATCGATCCATACCTCGAATTTTCAATCACGCTCATATACTTCACCGCGTGGGATCCTAGTTAAAGTGTGTTCAGTGTGTCTTCAATCCAAAAGTACCATTCGCAAAATCCATTGCTACTTGGAGGAACTCCAAAAATACGATTGCCGATGTACGTAGACTTGAATGACAATGTTGAAAGGTTGAAAATTACAGCAAGACAGAAAAAGAAGAAGAAGAACCATGAAGCAAGACAACACTAATTACCATACGTGTCTAAAATAATTATTTGGAAATAAATATATTGATTTTAACACTTTGTTTACCTGCCTTTTGGCGATAATGGAACAATACAAAAAAACTTGTCTTTAAACTGGAATGTATGAGAACTTATGAAAATGTGAATTGCTTTTTAGAGATGGGATAAAAAAATAACTACAACTTTTTAATTAATTAAAAACGAAATGTTCTAACACTCACCCTTCTTAGCCAGATTAGGGGTTTGAAATATCCCAAATTGGACCGAAACATAGTCGGCTATTTGGACTCGTGATTAAGGCTAATTTCTTGATCTAAATGCGACTCCGGTAGACACGTGTACTGTAGATCCGCTTTTTTAGCGAAATTGTGGATATTCCCAAAAAACCCTTCCACGAAGGCAGCAAATCCCCTTGAATATCCACACGGTTCGTACTAGTCCAGATCCCACCTGGAACAGCCGCAAAAAAAACAAAATGCCATTTTTAATCTAGCCCGAACTTTTTCAGTACCACGGTCAAACCTAAAATCACTTCCTTTCCGTCGTCTTCCCGAACACTTGACAACTTGACACGCGGAGGTCACCGAGTAATACCGAGATTCAAACATTTAAATTAAATTTTTGAAAATAGAGGTGGGACTTTCTACTTTAAATTTGGAACGTAACAACACCCCCCTTTCCCAGAGGAAAATTTACGAGGAAAAACTAGACGAAGAAAATATTCCATCGCGCTAGCGACACACTACCTAACCTCCGAGCGAAGTCCACAACACAATGATCATCCATACCGTCCTCACCACGCGCAAGTTCTAGGACAGCAAAAGACATACCAATCTCAAACCACACGCACAACGCAACAACTTACAACAGTTACTCCACTTCCACACAACAGTCATCTCTCATCATATGAGATCAAGTAGAATAGTTTTCAAATTCCAACGTCAATCTGACAACACTGATTAGGTCGGTTACTGGATGTTGCCCTTATTCGCGCCCTCCTAGCTCTGGGGTATTGCTAGTACTTCACTATACCTCGCATAACGTGAGTCCATAAGAAACTCTCCACCATTCCACTCTCACTGATACTGCGAGAAACATCTACCGAAACAGTAGTCTAATCCCAATTGTTCATTAAGATAAAAATGAAATAGGTCTTCCAGAATTTAAATCCGTACACAACGAAATTTAGTGAATCATCTAAAAGGTAAACTATTATCAAACAAGATTCACCAAAACATAATTATATGGCTTCGAGAAAATCCCAATTTAATAGAATGGCTTACTAACATCAAAACAAATCCCAACGCCATACCATCGAAGACAACATATTTCTGACCAAACCTAAGTGACATTCAAACCCATAAATCAAAAGAAATTACGGCTACCACAACCCTACAACTTCGTATTGGCTACCTAACACCTAAAAAAAAAACGAATCGGTTGACCATCCAAATACATCCTAAAAACCGATCACAGCCAACAGTCATCCTTCACGGACACAACAAAAAAAATAAATACAACCTACTTCAGAACACTAACTTTATAAGTCTACTTAGACCAGACAAAACTTTTGCTAGTCCGTTCTACTCCGATCTAAATCTTATCGGGATCACCAGTCGGGTTACTAACCCTGAAATCCTTAACATTCCAAATACCTTGATCCTTGCCATTTTCATCCTCTAAACTATATGTCCAGGGGGAAACTTTCTTCTTCACGAAGTAGGGTCCTACCCATCTAGGAGCTAACTTTTTCGTGAAATATTTAGCGGCATCTGACAACACAAAATTTCTCCGCCATACTGACTGATGGGGCTGAAATTCCTCTGGACGTCTCCGTAGATTATAAGTCTTCTCACACTTAGCCGAAGCTTTATCTAAACGTTTCCTAATATCAGCAAATAATTCCTGGAGTCCACGCGATCGGTTATATCCCATTTTAGCTACTTAGTCCTCCGGGTCTCAGAGTTTGTCCTTTCGGGAAAAATCTCGTCCATCCACTGCCATCTTCCGACCGAAATTTACGAAGTAGGGATCTTGACCAGTCGACTCGTGGTATCCAGTGTGCTTAGCACAAGTTACTTTGGCCAAATTTTCATCCCACTTCCTATGGTTGTCAGCTATATAAGTTGCCATCATTGTTTTAAGGGTTCGGTTATAGCGTTCAGATGGATTGCACTGTGGATGATACAACGCATTATAACGAACTGAGACACCATAGGTTTCCATCATTTTCTTGAAAAAAAAAGTATACTGGACCATTATCGCATAGTAACAGATGTGGAACTCCAAATACGAGGAAAACTTCTTCTTTTTTTTGTTAACGACATTCACGGCTTTTGAGGATCGTAACGGAAATACCAAAGAAAATTTACTAAACACATCCATTACCACTAAGATAAACTTATAGCCTTGAGTTGATCTTGGGAAAGGTCCCATAAGATCGGTTGCTACAATCTCCCATAGTTGAGTAGCTTTAGGTTTAGGGGTCATAAAGCCTTTGGGCTTACCTTGTTACCACACAGTGAGTAACGTCCAACGTAACGAGACACATCACTCCGCAGTTTCGGCCAAAAATATTTCTCGTTAATACGCTTATAAGTTTTCAGGATCCCCATATGACCTGCTAAAGGGCTATCATGACACAACTTCAGCACTCCCAATCGCTGACCCTTAGGAACGACCTCCTGGGACCATGACTGGGACGGATGTATTTATACAGTTTGCCACCAGACATTCTCCACCGAGGATACTTCAAGAGATTAGACTCGATTTTTCTAGTTTATCATACCAACTATCACCACTAGGAGGCGGTACAACCTCTTCAACCATATCAAGCACGGGAACTGACCGCGATAACAAATCGGGAACAACATGTTCTTTTCCTTTCCGATGCACAATCTTAAAGTCATATTGTTGCAATCTTACCGCCCATCGAACTAATCTTCCAGTAGGATCCGTCAAATTTTGAAGCCATGCGTGATTAGTCACGACCGTAAACGGAACACCCTCCAGATAAGGACGCAGTTTTTCGACTGCCCATAACACAGCTAAACATTCCCGTTCCGTCGTGGAAAAATTCCTTTCTTGACGCGTTAGTGATCTGCTCAGGAAACTAATTATTACTTTGTCACCATCTGGGCCTGGCCAATAACACGGCGCCCACTCCATATCCTGAGGCATCACATTGGACAACAAAAGGCAAATTTACTCCAGTCACTGTGGAGGAAAAGAGGTCAAATTTTTTATAACTGAATCGATTTTGCTGATAATTTGGAATTAGGCTTATCTTACCTCCCTCTTCAAAAGTTATATATGCGATAGGTGAGCTTTTTATTTTTAAAGGGTGAAATCACCCCTTATTGAAAATAATGAAAAAAATTTATATTAAAGCATTTTATGGATTTTCGTGTTAAATTAGGTAATTGAAATATTGTCAATTATATTAATGGATATTGTGTACATTCTCAACCCTTAAATAATCTTAAAAACCGCCCCTTTTAATAAAAATAATTGCAAAAAAATCGTTTAACAGGTTCAAACGCTTTGGTAGTGCATTTATATCACCTACAATGTAATTCTCTGCTTATATAAAATAATTTTGGTTGATTACAACACTTCAACCCTTAAAAACTACTCCCTATGTCAAAATATATAAAAAAATCTTTTTAAACAACTTCAAAAGTTTTTAATGTACATTTATATTCAAAAATTCCTTTCTTATCAATAAAATATTTTTTGATGGTTGCTTATTTTCAACCCTTAAAAACCACCTCTATGCTCACGAAAAAATTCCCCTTTGGTAAATGTCTAAATAAAAAAATTAAGTATACTCATGATGTTTTTATTGTAAAAAATTATGCATGAAAATACTTTACATTAGAAAGTATACAAAATATATTTACAAAAATAAAAATTATTTACAATATATCAAATTATTCATTGTCTGAAGCGTCATTCTCGTCGTGTTCTAACTCCACCTCTTCGTCTATTGCAGGACAGTTTTGACAATTGTCGCCAGAGAATGTTCCACACGTAGCATTGCAAAATAGACCTAGTCTACGACAGCCACACGCTGAGCCGCAACCCTTTTTACAATTGCAAAAAATCAGTTTCAATAGTTCTTCTGGTGCAGGAGAACTTTTCATTTTTATTGGTTGTAAAATATCATCACTCTTGAACCATCCCCAATCCGTTATATCAATCTCTTTGTTTCCAAGCCATATCTGAGTTTGTAAATAAACTCTTTTGATATGCTCATTCAGGGCACTTACAGTTGGTACAAGAGATGATAATTTAACTGCACTATTTTTAGTTGTGGCTTTAATAAACGATTCGTATCGTATTTGTTCAAGTAATGATGAATAATCTTCGACCTTATTCATTTTGTTCATGTGGGTGTCTTTGGCAAGGCCATACAGCAAAATTGTACAGTATCTCCCAGCTTCTAAAATGTCTTCGAGATCTGAAGTACTCCTGTCATTGGCACTCATTGGCGGCTCGCCCACGCAACTTCAAAGGAATGTCGCTTCTCTGTGTTCGTTAGTTCTCTGGAGCAAATGTTCAGTTTAGAGGTGCCTATATTATATACATGACATATATATATATATATATATATATATATATATATATATATATATATATATATATATATATATATATATATATATATATATATATATATATATATATATATATATTATGTATGTATTATATACATATTTGTGTGAGTGTTAGTGTGTCTGTTACCAGTTTTTCGAATATACTTGAATAAAGCATTTATATATACAAAAAATAAGTTGATGCTCCAAAATATAAATAACGTGCTCCAAAATTTTTTTAGATTAACTCCGTTAATTTTTAAGCTACAGTGTCCATTAAAAAAATATTTTTACAAGACTAAGTAGATTAAAATATGTTAAAATTCTTTCTTTTTAAATAGTAAAGGGCCAAAGTGCTGATTACAGGTGTGTCAGCCGCTGTATCTCAAACTTCAATTGGCTATATCTCTATTATTTTTCGAGCTACAACAAAAATAAAAAAATCAAAATTTTTGTTAAGAAAAAAACTACATTTTGGTATAGAACCATTTTTCACGTATCTCTTATAGTTTTAGATTTATTTTGAAAAAATGTAAATTTTTAGATAATTAAAAAAAAAGATTTTTTAATTTAAACATGATTTTTTCAAAAAATACGCATTTTAAACAGGCTAAACTTTTAAAACTTATAAATAACACTAAAATAAAATGAATTGTAGAAGATATACGTTTAATTTCAATTCTGATCGAAATAGTGTTACTTATACTGCTCGTTTTTTTTTTAAACGCTAGAGTAATTCAAATTCTTTCCTTCGTATTTCGCT
Organism: Diabrotica undecimpunctata; assembly: GCF_040954645.1. Lineage (NCBI taxonomy): Eukaryota > Metazoa > Arthropoda > Insecta > Coleoptera > Chrysomelidae > Diabrotica > Diabrotica undecimpunctata. The sequence continues at coordinate 86,764,063 of NC_092809.1, read as the reverse complement.
TTGTTTTAATCGAAATGGCTTTTAACATAGCCCATTTTAAAGGTTTTTTCTAGCTCTTTAAAAAGTGTTATAATATCATAATAATAAGCTTAGTATTGTACTTATAAAACTTAATAAAAAAACAATCTCTTTGTTTTTTTATAAGCTTTATTTTTGTTCATTATAGATTTTTCAATAAAACGCTTTGTTTTTGAGTTATTCGTACAAAATCATTGGAAAACATGTTCTTTTTTGCGAAAAGTTTACTTTTTCAAGTGCGTATAACTCAAAAAGTATTAATTTAGCGAAAAAAATTTATATGACATTGTTTAAAATTTGATTCTATATCAATTCCCGGGGTTATTTTGAGTGTAAAAAGTTCAACCTCCTAGATGGGGTGCCAACCACCCCAGGGGTTGAAGCACACATCGGCACCATATAACTTATGTTTTTTTGAGTAATTTACTACCCACTGTAAAAATTTCAGATAAATCGGTGCAGTTATAAAAAATTTAAAGGGAAAATGCCACAGTAACTGGACTAATTGTAGTCAGGACAATTAAGTATCGGAGCAGAAACTAGAGATTCTTTTATTTTCTGAAAATATTCTTCACAATCCGGGGTCCAATTGAATTTTCTTCCTTTCTTCAATATCCCTGTAATTGGAGCTAGTAGTGTCGCTAAGGAAGGAATAAATCTTCGATACCAGGAAAATGTGCCTATTATGCTACGGACTTCCTTGACGGATGTGGGTGTTGGATATGTAGCATAGCCTTGACCTTATCACCATCAACATAGTCAACGTAGTCTATTCCTATCAACCACATGACCCAAATACTTTAGTTCCGGTCTACAAAATTGACATTTATCCCAGCTAACGGTTAACTTAGCTTCTCTCAAGCGTCTAAGGGTGCGTTGATTACGGAGATCATCGCATGGTATCCTCGTCTAGAACATAGCACTGATAGCAAAGGAAAATGAGCATTTTTTCATGACACTCGTCCGGCCAGGCAAACGACAATTGTTTTGAGTAATATGGACCTCTGTAACAAACCTATATATTTCCTGTAGTCGATTTTTTGGACTTAATTAGTTATTAACAAATTAAGGTCACAAAACGAAAAATTGTTGCTTTTTTCGTCTATCAGCAAAAAAATGAAGCATTTTAAACAAATTTTAGAAGAGAAGAAACTTAGAAGTCATATACTTATAACTTTCAAAATGGCGTTTTCTAAATGTTTATATCCTTATTTGTTGCTTAGGAAGTTGCAAAAGAAGTAACAAATTTTGGTTTTTTATAAATGTTAATAACTTTTTTTAAAATAAACTTATAACATTTATATTTTATGGAATGCTGTGTCTTATAGTGCTTAAAATATAATAAAAATTTCAAAGTGATGGGAAAAATAGTTTAAAAGTTATTTTGTTTGTTTATCCCAAATTAATTTTTTTTGCAATAATATAAATCAGAAAATTATATAGTTTTAGTAATTGTAATCTTAATATGTTATTTTTTAAAAGATTTCGTAAGAAAATTGGTACCAGTTTTCCATCGGAACTATATCGTTTTGTTGATAACTCTTTTAATCTTGTACAATAGTTTCTTAGGAGGTGGTTACGACATTTAATTTTCTCAACATTATTACCATATGGTCTATTTTCTAAAATTTTTTGATTACACTATCTCCATCGGCTATCAAAAATTTGTAAGTAATTCCATGCATGTATGTACTACATTTAAATCCATCTAGAATTATTTCACTTTCCATTGCAGTTGAAGCTTTTGTCCAATTTATATAACATGCATGTTCTTTATCTTCTCCGTATAATTTACAGTAGGAACAGATTTGTTCCTAACTCCAAGATACAGAATCTTTTGGGTTCTGTAACCAATAATGGCTGCAGCTCCAGAATTGGTGTTATAATTTGTTTTATATGATCTCTTTGACCAAGAACAGTCCGCAACAACAGTTATAAAAGAATACTCATCTTCATTAATATCTCCATGCTCTTTTGCTAATTTGATTTCTTCTTGTCCAGCCTCAAGCATTGATGTCCAAGAACTTTCATGGTATAAGTCAATTAGATAATTTTGAATTGATAAATAATATTTTTTTAATAGTGGTGGGATATTTACACTGGATGTTAATTCAGTTAGTTGTGTGTATCCTCCACCAATACTAACTATTCCAGTTATTGCTGCAGAATTGACGTTGAGGGATGGTTGCCTATATTTTTCAGTTTCTACTTCATGTTTCACGCGACACATTGGGCAAAAGAGAGTGAATTTAGAATAAAATCCTTTTCGCTTTTCACTAGTCACTGTAATATCTTCCGAAGGTTGAACAATCCGTGGTGAGGGAATTGCAGTATTTGCCTAATAAAATATTGAACATCTACAATTCTTCTTCCTTGTAAAATGAAATCTGAAGTAGTTTGTCTAAAAAACATATAAATTATTTATTTATTGTTTAAACATTTACTTCATTTTAAATACATTTTATATTTGGTAAAAAAAACTTACGTAGTAGCTGAATATAACTTTATTATGTTCTCCTCAGCAGATTCTTCGAAATTTCGGGATTGACTGTTATAGAAAAATCGTATTAATTTCATGTTAAAAAAATCTAACTCTCCATACATTTCTGGAAAACTAGTGGATCTTCTGCAATAGTGAAATTAAATAAATACATAAATAAGCGGTAAAAAGAATGACTTACTTATTTAATATATTTTATTAGTTTTCTTATCGTTCAAATATTTCGAATATGAATTTTGATTGAGCCATCTATCGCTGTATATATACATATAATATAATACCAAGCGTGTACGATCGAGGCTATACACGCTCGCACCGCTTAAAAATCTTTATTTAAATTTAAAATTGTTTTAGCAAGATAGAAACCACTTATTCTTCTCAAAATATTCTTAATTATACGTGAAAGTTTAAAGATTATACAACTTTTTGTAGAATTGTAATTCATTTTAGTAGTAGATTTTTAGAAAAAAAATCCCAAAAATAACTAATTAAGGCATTTAATTAACAAAAAATTGCAAAGAATTCGAAAAGGAAGCATTTTTTGAAAAATTAACAGGAAGATGTATTTACTTCGATGAGATACGTCTAAAGAAATTTATTCGAAGCAATTTGAGAAAGTTACTTGTTAATAAAAATTTCCGGCCCACTTGGAAAAATTTATATTTCCGTTTCTAAGCTTTTTTTTAGGGGTAAACCGCTCACCTATTAGTAATAGGCACAAAATACTAAATAGTGTATTAACATGTAGACTTGTAGACCTTCTACTACAATGCTAGCAGTGATAACCACAAACATACAATCCACAAAAACCAAACAAATAGTTTATTGCTTTAAACGAAAATAAAATTTAATGCCAATATTCTTGGTTTACTGATCGATTTTATAGATGATATTTTCACTATACATTTGCAAATCAGAAAAATACAAAAGTAATTAATTTGATTTATGTAAAAAGTACTTACTTCAATTGAGCTAACCGTCTATTTCTTCGTTTTACACTAACACATTTCTTGTAACAACGTCCCATATTTTAATTTATGCAAATAAAGAAATAAATAAAGTCTTTATGAATTAATTGAGCAATAACTATACAACGCAGCTCTTCGCAGATATGCACTTGCTAAGCCGATTCTGGATAAACTAGATGCCGGCACTTTTAAAACTCTCAGACAAGTGAGAATTTTACTACAGGTAATTTGCTGTGTAAAGAAAGATAAACTAGGGATAGGAGAGTCAGTCTCGATTCGCTCCGTCTAAAATCTGCGCCTACGCTATTAATCTAGCCCGAACTTTTCAGTACCACGGTCAAACCTAGAATCACTTCCTTTCCGTCGTCTTCCCGAACACTTGACAACTTGACACACGGAGGTCACCGAATAATACCGAGATTCAAACATTTAAATTAAATTTTTGAAAATAGAGGTGGGACTTTCTGCTTTAAATTTGGAACGTAACAATAGTAATAATAAATGGTAGATGGCTCAAATAAACATAAACTTATTTCAAAAGAACGTTTTACAAAACATGTGCATTTTACAAAATTGCTAAATCATTGAGTAGTAGAGGTTATGTCCTGCAATACATAGTGACGTGACAAATGACAGTACCTATTTTTATTCCTCTTATTCTTGAAACATCAATATCTTACATTTTCTATTGTGAATTTGATTGATTCTTCTTTACAGTTAATTTCCATGTGCTTATGGTCTGTGAGACCAAATGGAGAACAGATCTACATATCTCCACCATAATGTGGGATTTTGGTTATGCTTGTACAGAATGTTTTTCTCAAATTCTTTCAAGAATGTATCTACTAATAATGGAGATACTAAAGAGCCCTCGGATAATCCAAAATTTTGTTAATAAAAATTGTCTAATAGAAAATAGGTGTTTGCGCATAGTGTTAATAGCTCCATTATAACCAATACAATCAGTTTTGTGTTAGTTGTCAGTGTATCATCGTTCTCTAGTTTGATGCCTATTTAAGATATTTTTTTCAAAGGCACGTTATTGAATAGGATGGTGATATCAAAGCTAACTAGCATGTTCTTGGGGTTATCTGTATATGCTATTCTGTATTTGCAGAAAATGTTGTGAATTCTTTATTAAAATTGTATTGTGTGGCCAATGGTTGTATTATATCTAAAACGATCTTAAGACAGTTTGCTGTAAGGAGAATTCATACTGCTGCAAATTGGTCTGAGGTATATGTTTGCTTTATGTACTTTTGGGATTCCAGATAGGTGTGGTTATAATAGGGTGTTAACGTTTTTCTATGATAGTCTGTCACATAAATACTCCTTAAGTTTAAATAATGCTAAATAATAATCTTATTTTTTGAAAACAATTTCCGGAGTGGAATTCCTTCAAATTTTTATTTAAAAATGAAATTTTTATTACAATCAATTGGGGGTTATTCCCATATAAACAATTTTTAATTGTATTTTTTATTTTCGATACTATGTATGTATAATATAATGTCTGAAAATATTATAATTTTCGCCTTTACAGGTCCGAAAAGCTGTCCGTTCTCAAGAAGTTTACAACAACTTTTTACGTTGCCTCACACTCTTTAATCAAGAAATTGTTTCGAAGTCCGAACTTATTCAAATAGTTACACCCTTTCTTGGCAAATTTCCCGAACTTCTTCGTTGGTTCCGTGAATTTATGGGCCAAAATGAAGCTGAACCAGTACTATTTAATGTAGCTAGAAATGAGCGTCCTCAAGGCGATCATGCCCTGGAAATTGATTTGGCAACTGCAAAGAGGCTTGGAGCTAGTTATTGCATCATTCCAAAAGCACAAGAAGGATTGAAATGTTCCGGTAGGACGCAACTCTGCAGGGAAGTACTAAATGATCAGTGGGTGTCATTTCCCACATGGTCTGAAGATAGTACTTTTGTTAGGTATGTTTTAAATTTATACTATACCTCAAATTACTTGTCTTTACATTTAACAAGTTTTGCGTTTTAATTTTACTACTTATTTTTATAATAACGTACATAAAATTGTAAGGTCACGATTTTATATATTGTTTTTGATTTCAGTTCACGCAAAACTCAGTATGAGGAATATATGTATCGTTGTGAAGATGAACGGTTTGAATTGGATGTTGTTATTGAAGTAAATGCTTCTACCATCAGAGTTTTGGAAGGCATCAACAAAAAGATGGGCAGGATGAACTCTGACGATCTTAACAAGTTCAAATTGGATGATTGTTTGGGTGGTAACTCTCCCACACTGCATCAAAGAGCAATCAGAAGGTAGGTATTTATTGATCTAATCATTTTATTTAATAAGTGTTAGTCTTGTATCAACGATCATAAATACATCCAGTTGCAAAAATTCGATCCATGACATATTTCCCATTTATTTCGAGTTTTAAAACATAGGACTTATTATATAGCATACATAACTTTAGAGAAATCTTCGTATATCTACAATTATTAATTTCTATGTAGTATTTTTAAATTTTTTATGTAATTTCTTATAAAGAATAGGAATTTATGTTTTTGTCAAACATTTAAGTTCGATAAGCGGCAAGAAATTTGTTATCGTACTGATTTTAACAAGACCAATTTGGTATTCAAACGTTTTGAGTTCAGAATTTTTAATTGTGTTAAAATGACATTAATACCAAAGGATGCTGCAAGAGCCGTGGCTTTAGTGCAAGATGATCGTAGGCAATATATGCCACTCAGGTTCTAGGTGTAAGTCGCTGTACTATTCAAAGAGCCATTCAGTGGATCAATCAAAACGGCAACTACACTAGAAGGCGAGAATCAGGCCGTAGGAGAGCAAAGTCCGCACGTAATGATCGATTTTTGAGTTCTTAGTGTTTAAGAAATAGATATCTTCAAATGAACTGGCAAATCGCCTGAACGAAGTCCAAAATGTAGATAGATAGTTCGTCGACGACTTCATAAAGCTAATGTATTATCCTGGAGACCAGCCCTATATTCACAGCTATCCGTGGAACGCTGCAGAACTCAACTTGCTTTTACAAATAAACAGGAAAATTGGAATTACTCAGATTGAAGTAATATTTTGTTCTCAGATTTTGATTGAGGTCATTAGACGGTCGAGAATGAATCTGGAGAAGACAAGGAGAACGTTTTTGCCCAATTTAATATTGCCGAAAGACTAGCATATCGAGGTGGATGAGTTATGGTTTTGGATGGTAAAGTTCTGTGGATTTAGATCTTGTGGATGAATGTTCTATAGTTCTTGTGGATGAATGTTCTATGACAGAAGCAAGGCATATAACAAGCATTTAAGATAAGCAAATAGTACCTTTCTCCATTCATGGCACTTCATTTTATTGTTGTGGACGAGAAAGCATATCCCCACCGTGCTGGAATGGTCAATGAATACTTAGAAGACGTCGGAATTGTCCGTATGAAATGTCCAGCTTCCAGCTCCGACCGCAATCCAGTCGAACATTTATGAGACACACTGAAAAGACGAATTTAAGTTCGGCTACCCCTCTCAAACGACTTGTCTGAGCTTTGCATGTAGATTTGCATGTCTATCAGCGATATTTATTAAAGTTTCATGTAATAAATAAACAAATAGTAAATTATCTCTTCTTTCGCTGAATTTTTATTTATGAGCCATGTTCAGTTTTGGGAACACGTAATGGTCGGAGGGAGCCAACTCATAAATTTTTGCCATTGTCATAACGCTCTTGGGAGCCAGTGCCTTGATTTGAAGAAACATTTTTTTCTTCTGTATATGGGCCGTTCTCACTGAGTTCATGCTTAAATTTGTCCAATAATGCACCATTATATTGGCTATTGATACTTTTGCCCTTAAGATAGCCAATAAAAATTATACCCTTGCAATCCCAAAATACAGTGGTCACTACTTAAATTTTATGAAAAAAAGATAATTTTATCATCCATCAATAATAGTCAACAAACGCGCTACCCATCGGCAGGGTAATTTTTTCATATTTAAAACTTCGTCAAAATAGGACTAGTGCGCACTTTACTAATTCATGTGTCCTGCCAATTCACGCACCTTTACTTTATGATCAGCTAAATCCATTTAATGACATATTACGGTTTAACTGCATCGTAGGGCCGTTCAGTAGGTACAGTCTGTCCCAAACCCTTCTTTCAGTGCGTCACAAATTTTGACGTAATATAGGATTTTAAGAATGTCGAGAATTATTGCATGACATTTTAGTTAAATCTGACAGTTGAAGGATCGTAATCGGCTAAATGCGCTAAATGTGAAAAGGTTATTTTTTAAAAATGTGTAGTAAAAACTTTAACAATTCAATTTTTTTTTAATCTACATATTAGAGGTCCCGTCCTGTATAAAAATTTTTATTGCGCATTATATTGAAACGGCAGTTTGTCATAATTCCTATTCTATACATTCCAAGGAAAGTGCTTAATTAGCTAAGATTTATTTATGTATTTATTATTATTTATTACAAACACTATGGCTAAAATGTATAGTATTTAAACTACTAATATGACTATTTTTTAGAATAATTTAAAACTTACTTCACGAACGGCAGAAACTGGTAATAAAGTTGTCCCAGCCTCTTTTTCTAATTGAAAATAATTTAATAATTTTAATATTAGTCTTTGTTCATTCTCGGTATATCTCGGCATATTTAAAATATTTTTATGACAATAAATACAAAATTAAATTTTCACTGTAAAATATCTGAAAATACTAACCTGGAATGACAATTATCATTTTATCAGTTGATATTGTCAAAGTACTGTCACTATTGAGACCATCTGCGTCAAATTATATTTATTCGCATCATTGATTGGATATCTATTTAGCGTATTCTAAACTCCAACCAATTATATATTAGTAAGTAGAATTCGCTTTAATATGCAAATACCCTTGAACGATACATAATTTTCCAAGTTCTATGTATAATAATCACAGACACACGTTTTTTTCTGTCACCTCTAGCTTAATGCGTAAGAGAGAATTCGATCAACTGTGACGCACTGAAAGAAGGGTTTGGGATGAACTGTACGTGATTCATCCAATGTAGATATACGACCACTACCAAAATCTCGGAACCAAAATTTGACAGTGCAATCTGGAAGAGCGTTAGTTTTATATTTATCCAGTTTTTCTTTTGTTATATTCGCCGTTTTATTTCTCAAATAATAATGTTTAATGACATTGAAAATCATTTTTCTCCATCTAATGTTTTTTTTTGAAATCACAGCGCCCTAGTCGACGAAAGGTTCGTATCTTAAAGAGGTTTTATCAGACCACCAGATATTCTAAATCAAATTCAATTTAATGCAAAGTTTAAATTATAATCGAATTTCATAATAGTATTGTAATGGTAATATAAAATTATTTTGTACTTTCTTTAATACATATTTGTTTTAAAAGATCTAGTGAAATATTGATGAAGTGTTAATCAATTGATGATTGATGAAGTGTTAACATATTGAAATGCAAGCATATATAATACTTTTACTTTTTTGATTATCATCATCATTTAATCTTTGCTTGTCTACCTACTGCTTGACATAGATCTCCCTTATAATTTTCCATCTGTTTCGATCTTATGCCACTTGCATCTAATTCATATGGCAACATCTTAGATCGTCAGTCCAAGGTATGCATCATCTCTTGGTCGGTTTCGGCCGATGGCGTCTATACTTGAAATCATATTGTTTGTTTCAGGAAAGTTAGACAAAATAATTTCACCAATATTTAAAGAATTTAGTTTACCTTTAAACTCAGTAGAGCTATTTTAAATATATACATGATACGGGCCTAGGTCATTACTATTAAATAAAAACGCTTGCCTTACCTGTTTTTGTTGTTTCATTGTAAACATTCAGATTGGTTGTATTTGGATTATTCATCAAATTGATTGGAATTGTAGTACATACTTACATAATGATCCATTTCGTCATCACTTTGATTGTCGAATATATTTCCAGACATAGCTGGTTTTGTGGGGTGGTGATCAGGGGGTTTCCCCCTCTATATTGTATGTGGTTCAACAAACGATATTGCGGCCGATGTTATAACGTCACAAATTCCTCAATTTGTGGCACAATAAAAATTAAATTAAACTCAAACAATAGGCGGTTTACTGGAGATTATCGCTGTACCGAAGGCACGTCTAATTTCTATAAAAAATACTACTACGGAACTGTATTTAATACTATTTAAATCTCTAAAAATTTGCAACGAACTTCAAAAAGCGTGCTTCAACTTTGAAAGTTTATTGACGTTTTTGAAAAAAAAAAAAAATTCGCTAATTTTAAGTTTAATTTTGCAAATTTCTTCAAAATTATTTATAATAATTATTGTTATAGAATATATGGGGATAAAGCACAGGACATAATTGATGGTTTAAAGCGAAATCCTGCCGTAGCTGTGCCTGTGGTGCTGCGAAGACTTAAAGCTAAAGAAGAAGAATGGCGGGAAGCACAAAAAGGCTTTAATAAAGTTTGGAGAGAACAAAATGAAAAATACTATTTAAAGAGTCTTGACCACCAAGGCATTAACTTTAAACAGACTGACGTTAAGGCGTTGCGGTCAAAAAGTCTTTTTAATGAGATTGAAACCATTTTTGATGAGGCAAGTATATTTCAAAATTTTTTTTTGGTAATCTATATTCTATATTAATAAAAATTAATCGCCGAAATGTTTGTACGGGCATTACTTCAGAACGCCTGCATCAAATTAGATAATTTTTTTTGTTGTGTTTGTTATTTATTATCAGAAGATTTGTGTAAAAGATAATTTTCAAGAAATTGTACGGAAAGACTTCAAAAACGTCATTTTAAATCAAAATATAACTAATAGATGGCGCCATATTATGACTAACAAAGAAAGCTAGGAATAACAAAATAAATGACACTATCGATAGATTGGACAATAGCCATACCACACTGAGTATACCGGTTCTCGTTCGATCACTGAAGTCAAGCACTATCGGTTGCGGTTAGTTACCACTTGGGAACACCGCCATGTAAAAAAACCTTCCTTCTCCGAAACGACTAGACCTATTTTTATGACATTTTACATACGTATTTTGTAGGTCTGAGAATAGGATGTTATCTATTTTTCATACCCCCAAGTGGTAAGGGTGGTTCACCCTGAACATTTTTTTTATTTTTTAAACAAAATTTTTTATTTGTTTTTGATAGTATTAAAAAATACATACAGCCCTTAGTTTTCACCCCTCTATTACTAACCCCTTTTTTAATAGCCATATTAGTGTCACAGAGTTAGTTGCCATATTTCTCTGAAATGGCTGGACCGATTTTTATGAAATTACAAGTGTATTCTGTAGGCCTGGGAATAGATCTATTTTTCATACACTCGTACGTCACGAGTGGGGGAATAGGCAGATTGAGACCCCGGACTCGAACGGAACCGTTTCCCTCTTGCTAATGGCTCCAAAATGGATGCCGAAATGTCGAGTTTCAAATTCTCAACGCGGTTGAGTAATTTTCATTTACCTGACCGCGGAAATTTATCCGAACATTTCATTCGCCTCTACGGGGAGGAATTTTTCATTCTTACTAAATCTTTTTCTAATCTTCTTATACGCAAATACCGTCTTCTCTGTAACCTTGCTTTCCTTAAATCGTGTCGTGACCATCAAATCATTCCAAAATCTCTTCAAATTAAACATCACACTAAATCCTCATCCACTTCCAAAATTCTTAGAGCAACTGATTTTTTGCTTCTTCGAAATTCATTCGAATTCATTCCACCCGGAGCGACTTTTAAAACCTACAATGACATCCACTCATTCAATATCCACCCATTATTGTGGGACACTTTCGATCGTCTTGTCAGCAAAATCTACAGCCCATTTCGAATCAACAACCTTCTACTGGTGTACTGCCACATATCCGACTCAGCTATCAAAGATCTGTCAAAAGGCTTCAATTTTTCTGTCACACCTCTTTCCATCCCAACTGAGAAAATTATTTGTCAAACTGAAGAAGCTATTTCTCATCTTCCTTGTCAGACAAGATGTCGCCAGAATTCTCCGTACTTCCAAACCCCACCGTCAAATATCAGTCTTTCAAAAAGACGTCCCCTCAAAAAACTGTATAACAACCCTGAAATTGTCATCCTTCCGACCGACAAAGGTAATGCCACCGTCATTCTCAACTCTTCTAATTATTTAGACAAAAAGTTCGAACTTCTCAATTCCACAGAATACAAACGCGTCCCAAACGATCCCACCACCTATCTAGAAAAAACGACCAAATCTATCAAATAAGTCTACTCTACCTCCAGACATTAAAAAATCTCTTACATCAAGAGAAAAATCATCCCCAATTCCAGGTATATACAGCCTTCCAAAATCCATAAGCCCAATATCCCCCTAAGACCCATCGTCAGTGTATAAAACTGCCCCACTCAGAAATTGACAAAACATCCCGCTTTATCCTTACAACCATTAGTCGAAAACGCCTCATCCTTTGTCAAAAACTCTTCATTGATCTTCTGAAAAACACTTCTATTTCACCCTCAGATATACTAGTTAGTTCTGACATTGTTTCTTTATTCACCAACATTCCTATTGATGGAACCATTTCCATCATCAAATCCCCCAAGAAACATTCAAATGTGCCAAAATGGGATCCCCCTTTCTCCCCTAATAGCTAATATCTATATTTCAAAACATTTTGAAACAATAGCCCTGTCCTCATCAAATCTCAAACCCACCTTATGGTTACAGTATGTTAATGCCACATTTGTCATTTGACCCCATGGTCATTCATACAAACCGTTACTAGCCACATTAGTGTCACAGAGTTAGATGCCATACTCTTTCGAAATGGCTGGAGCGATTTTTACGAAATTTTTCATATGAAGGGGTCAAAAGCAAAACAGCCCAAGCCGTGGCGCACACAGGGGGGATTTTTTGGGTTAACCCCCCCCCCCCCCCAGGGCCCTATTCCGACACTGTTACTCACACATTTTAAACATTTGAGGACTCAAAATGGAGGTAGCATCATAAAAAAATTTCCGTGTCCAACCAAAACCCCCCCAGAAACAAATTCTAGGTGCGCTACTGAGCCCAAGTACCAAAATATAAATTTTGAGAAATAAAGATCTAAAGTTTTTGCACCTTTAAAAATTCTGAACCTTTAATAAATACAGTAAGTTTTATGCCGTGGGATATGTTCCACAGAAAAGTGCATATAAAAAAATCGCATATAAAAAGACATTACTTGCCTTAAAAAGGTAGGGATACATTCCGTAGCCTTCTAAAATTGTATAACACCAAGACACAAACAAAAAGGTTTGAAGAAAGTTAAAGAATAGGCTGCATGATAAATTACTTCAATATCTGAAAGAAATTCATACAAAAGCTTAAAAAAAACTTATTCAAAACTTAATTAATTTTATTTTATGGGAAAGTAACTACATATAGTTTTACATTTACATTTTTAATTATCGCTATCTGATAATTATTTGCACCGTTTGCGAAGTGGCTCAAAATCATCTTCATCGTCAGAAGAAACTATCTTTACAATAGATATTTGCCGTAAAGGCAAACGATTTTCACAAACTTCATTCTCGCTCTGTGTAGCTCTCCTTTTCTGATAATGTAATCAGTAATTAAACTTTACGATGATGATGCTAGTAATTTTTTATGTAGCTCACATATCCTGACATGCAGTTCTGCAGCACACGTTGTACTTTAAAGGCTCGTTCAAAATTGGGGCCATTATTAAGAAAATTATTTTCTAATTTAATGCAAAGTAAAGATCTCGAATTAATTTGGCAATGAGGGGATTGGTTTTTCTTACTTATCATTATCAGATGGCTGATGATGTATTAAAACCATCTCCGCCAGTTTCATGTGCCAAATTAATTAATTATTTTTTAAACGTTGCAATTATGCATTGATCTAATGGCTGAATAAGGCTTGTTGTATTGGGCGGAAGAAATACTATTTGCATGTTTGGATGTTCTGGCACTCTATCCTGTAATATTGATATTATGAAGTGTATTTCTTTTTATAAACCCGGTTAGCCATCCATTGCTAGCTGAAAATTCTTTGCCAGCTTAAGAAGTGGAAGTTGGTGGCTCTCATTGTTTCAACCACTTACAGGAATTCTTATTTGAATTAGTTCCTCAATCAAAATTGCGATAGCTCTTTCTGTTCTTTCTAATAATTTCAAAATTTGTCGTATAATTTTGTACCAGAAATTATATATTTTCTTATATAGTATTTATCATATAAAAATGTGTGCACGTCATTCAAGATTTACGACGTCAGAACCCCACAGCGTTGCCAAAACATCAGAATAGTTAGTAAGCGAGGAATTTTTAAATGTCAACTATTTGTCAAACTATTATATAACAGTAAATACACTTAGTTTTAAGACTACTGCAACACACGAAAATACATAAGAAAACATTTTAATACGAAATTATATATTCTAAATCTTAAACTTACCTCTATTTAGAGCATTAATAGTAAAAACATCCCGCCATTATTTCTTTTTCAAAATAATCTATCTTATATGAAAGCTTATCAGCTTTCTACGGTCTATTTATTTATTTTGGCATAGCACAATCACAATCCACAACAATAATTACTTTTTAAAGCTATTAATCTAAATTTAATATGTATTTATAAATACATGTTATTAATATATAATATATTATGATCAAATTGTGTAAGAAATCAAAACATAAACAAAATTCTTACTCTAAAAAAGCGGCAACACTTTAAACAATTTTACCACACTCTGAACTGTCAAAACATTTGAAGTATTCCCATATCAGTTGCGTACAATTGTCTAATATATTTAATTAAAATTATTATTTTGTGGAATATTAGACTTACAGCCGGTTTCCGAAAGGCTGATCATTATCAAAATTAGGTAATCTACTGTTAACAGTCGATTAAATGCATTTTGAGTTGCAGAAACATCGATCAAACTTCAATCACATAACACACATTAACTAATCTAACAAGCAAATAATCGATGATTAACAGCCTGTCAGAAGTATTTTGGGTTTCCGAAATGCTAATTATCGTTTTATCTATGTCAAACTTCTGCCATACTAGCTTGTCAGGTAATCTGAGATTTTTGGACGATTAATCTTATAATCTTTGCTTATGTACCAATGGTTGTAAGTAAATAAAATAAAATCTTTGGTTACGTTGTAAGATACATAAACCTAAGGTGTTTTATAAAAAGCTGTTGTTTAGAAAGAACCCAAAAATATTGTTACAAAGTTTCATTTTAAGAATTAAAGATAATAAATGACAAATTGGTAAACATTAACGAACGACACAAAATTATTAGTTAGTTAGGTTATGTTTGTTTGTTGATTTTCAGAATGCAGATTACAGATAAACAGGAATGATGGTAAAGTGAAACAGCAACATTACTTTCTTAATTTAGAGCAAGATAAAGAACAATTCGTACAGAAATAATAAACGATTACAATCGATTCTACTGTTTCCATGTAAAATCGTATGTCAAATAATCTATAATCGGTGATCACGTAATTTTACCATAATTGTCGTTTCGGAAACCTGTCGCTTGTTAACAATTGATCAATTTGATACTTGATTACATGATTGGAGATTTGAATAACGTTTCGGAAACCGGCCGTTAGAGTTATTTCATAAAATTTAATAATTCATTAAAATATAACAAATAGTTAATTTAATCGAACATTGTAACATTCTGAGATGTATCTGTTTCGTTGTAAAATTTACATGCATTTACTACTTACTTTTTGCAACAATATCGAATGTATCTTCTTTCTCCTAAATATTTGAAACACTACACAACACTAACGGTGACAAACTGAGATACAACGATCTTGTACAAAATATTCTGCGAAAAATGCAAAAATCCCCGTGTTACATGCGGACATCTTTTGGCTGGTACTAAAGATTCTTTCTAAACTTCATGCGTTCCTAATAGTAGGCACCTTTTTAGTTAGTTTAATGAAATAAATTGAAAAATAAACATTTTTGAGATGTAACCCTTTTCTTCCGAACGATCGATATATATATATATATATATATATATATATATATATATATATATATATATATATATATATATATATATATATATATATATACAAACAACACAGTTTATTAGGGCTGCAGTCAGTAGGTTTGGCCGAGATGTTATAGAAACACTCTTTTGACTTTAGGTCGAGCTTTCGGAATTCTTTTATTCCTTCTTCAAGACACTGTAATTAGAAGAAAGTGTAATATTTACAACATATCTCAAATTGTCATTACAACTTACTAGTCGTTGAGATTATTTGTGTAAAGTTACGCCACTCAACATTAAAAACACACATATAAAATATAACATGTAAAAATAATGGACAAATACATTTTAAAATTTAATTTAATTTAATAATTTTAATTTTAAAAACAACTAACACCAACCACGGAGGAAGCTACAGCTACCTGGGGAAATGAATGCCAAACCGTGGTTGGTGTTAGTTGTTGCCCTGAAACCATCAGGGTCTTCTAACTATAATGCCACAAATTGGTTGCATTGCTCCTGTAGTGATCCTTTCCCAAGTTAATATGCTCCTTTTCTAACATGGCTGCACCATACTGAAGACGACCAATAGTCAGAAATACATATATACGTTTGCCTTCCATTGTTATACCATTTTTGGTTTTCTGTTTTGCGAGACATGCCATTACTTTTTACTTTTACTTATAAATAAATATATATATATATATATATATATATATATATATATATATATATATATATATATATATATATATATATATATATATATATATATATATATATATGCATACAGTGTGGAAACCACTTATGAATAAAATTGTTTATGTCCTTATTATAGAAAATAATAAAAATCTCTGGGACACGTTAACTTAAATTTGAATGTGCGCTTATTAAACATAATTTAAATGTACAGGGTGATCAACGCAAGTCTAGTATAGTCTATAATCCTTATTTTAATGAAACACCCTGTATATTTTTATGTTTTTAAAAGATTCTTATCAACCTGACTTCAACGAACTATATCATGTAGAGTCTATAATGAATAATACAAGGTGAAATTTTGAAATTAATAATTTATCACGTGTTGTGGTATTATTTTAAATTAGCTAAATACAGACAATACACTTCTACTCTAAGTGTCAGTTTACTGGGGAAATTTTCTGTTTAGCAACAGTGGTAACATTTTTTGTCATGAATAGGTAACCTGTCTAGATAGTCTGCTAATTAAACTAAATCTGTAAATAATGCGGATTGTTATCAATCAGTTGTTGGTGTGTTGACATTTTACATTAAAATAATAAATTTCTAATTAAGAGCTAATTTCTTGCAGAAATAAAAATGAAATATTTAACTGAGACCCACCGAATTGAGATTTTAATGATGATCGGTTACAGGGAGAATTGTAGAAGTCAAGTTGAAGTAGCAAACTTATTTAATCAGAGGTATCCTCATTAAAGGAAACTAGTATGTTGAACACACAAGACAAACCAGAAGAAATGTGAAAAGAT